>NC_134687.1:334735628-335035628 GCF_050947455.1 Rhinoderma darwinii | reverse complement strand
AGAGAGTTTATATTCACTGAAGGCAAGCAGAGACCTTGACAATGCTGAGAAATAAAAATGCATAGTGTATTAAAAAGTTAAAAATTCGCCAGAGTGGAGAGCCATTGCAAAGAGAAGCTTCCAATCTCGAGGACCATGAAATGCCACATTACTGCTGAAGAAATGCAGGCTCCCTGGGTAATAACATCTGATAGAATAATTGCAATAAATGAGGATCAATATAATGTAAAACAGTGAGATATACACAAAAAAAAAAAAACATATAAACTAACAAAAGCTCTGTCATTCACAGAGCATTTCGTTGTTAAGGCTACCATAGATTAACTAAACCAGAAGAAAAGGTAAACGCCTTATTACAAAGCTGTGAGCACTTCATGTGTCACTATATGATGCCTCTGAATGGCTTAGGGTATGTACACACGGTAGCAGGCATTTACGTCTGAAAAGACAGACTGTTTTCAGGAGAAAACAGCTGCCTCGTTTCAGACGTAAATGCTCCTCCTCGCATTTTGCGAGGCTTCTCTGACAGCCGTAAATTTTGAGCTGTGCTTCATTGAGTTCAATGAAGAACGGCTCAAATTACGTCTGAAAGAAGTGTCCTGCACTTCTTTTGACAAGGCTGTATTTTTACGCGTCGTCGTTTGACAGCTGTCAAACGACGACGCGTAAATGGCAGGTTGTCTGCACAGTACGTCGGCAAACCCATTCAAATGAATGGGCAGATGTTTGCCGACGTATTGTAGCCCTATTTTCAGACATAAAACGAGGCATAATACGCCTCGTTTACGTCTGAAAACAGGTCGTGTGAACCCAGCCATACAGTTATGTCCATAACTATTTGGACAGTGACACAAGTGTTGGCATTTTAGCTGTTTACCAAAACATATTAAATATACAGTTATATAATCAACATGGGCTCAAAGTGCAGACTCTCAGCTTTAATTTGAGGTTATTCACATCCTAATTTGAGGAAGGGTTTAGGAATTACAGCTCTTTAATTTGTAGCTGCCTCTTTTTCAAGAGACCAAAGGTAATTGGACAATTATCTCAAAAGCTATTTAATGGGCTGCATGGGCTATACCAGGGGTGGGCAAACTTTTTGACTCGCGGGCCACAATGGGTTCTAAAATTTGACAGAGGGGCCGGGCCAGGAGCATTTGGAGGGAGTGTTTGGGCCGGATATACTAAAGCATTAAATGTAGTGTGTGCAAACCTCATAGCACAGTAAGAACACTACAACCCAATTTATGTCCGTTGATCGGACTTCAGTGAAGTATTTTGTTGTCCACTCCTTATTAAACACTCGGCATTCGCTGTCCACTTTCCTTCTCTTTGGTCCGCTCATTTTCACAGAAGGGCTTAATGGTGACGTGAAACGAAGTGAAAATTAAAGTGAAATAAAGAGAAATACGCGCCACATTAACAACGGTCAATGTGTTTTGAGTGCGCCATCTATTGGGAAAACGTGGGCATTGCAGGGAAAGGGGAAAAAAAAGGAGGTTTTTACTATAATTTGGACAAGTTCGGCGGGCCGGATTAAAAAGCCTAACGGGCCGTATGTGGCCCGCGGGCCGTAGTTTGCCCATGTCTGGGCTATACCCTCAATAATCCATCATCAATTAAGCAGGTAAAAGGACTGGAGTTGATTCCAAGTGTGGCATTTGCATTTGGAAACTGTTGCTGTGAACCTACAACATGAGGTGAAAGGAGCTCTCAATGCAAGTGAAACAGACCATTGTTAGGCTGAAAAAAAATGAAGAAATCCATCAGAAAGATAGCACAAATGTTAGGATTGGCCAAGTCAACAGTTTGGTACAATCTTGAAAAAAAAGAGCGCACTAGTGATCTCATGAACTCCAAAAGGCCTGGACATCCACGGAAGACAACAGTGGTGGATGATCGCAGAATCCTTTCCATGGTTAAGAAAAACCCCTTCACAACATCTACCCAAGTGAAGAACACTCTCCTGGAGGTACGTGGATCAGTATCTAAGTCTACCATAAAGAGAAGACTTCATGAGAACAAATACAGAGGGTTCACCACAACGGTGCAAACCATTAATCAGCCTCACAAACAGAAAGGCCAGATTAGACTTTGCCAAACAACATCTAAAGAAGCCAGCCCAGTTATGGAACAGCATTCTTTGGACAGATGACACTAAGATCAACCTGTACCAGAATGATGGGCGGAAGAAAGTATGGAGAAGGCTTGGAACGGCCCATGATCCAAAGCACACCACATCCTCTGTAAAACATGGGGGAGGCAGTGTGATGGCATGGGCATGCATGGCTGCCAAAGGCATTGGGTAACTAGTGTTTATTGATGATGTGACTGAAGACAGAAGCAGCCGGATGAATTCTGAAGTGTTCAGGGAAATACTTTCTGCTCACATTCAACCAAATGCAGCAAGGTTGATTGGACGTCGCTTCACAGTACAGATAGACAATGACACAAAACATACTGCGAAAGCAACCCAGGAATGTTTTAAGGCAGAGAAGTGGAATATTCTGCAATGGCCAAGTCAATCACCAGATCTCAACCCGATCGAGCATGCATTTCACTTGCTTAAGACAAAACTTAAGGCAGAAAGACCCACAAACAAGCAACAACTGAAGACGGCTGCAGTAAAGGCCTGGCAAAGAATCACAAAGGAGGAAACCCAGCGTTTGGTGATGTCCATGGGTTCCAGAATTCAGGCAGTCATTGCCTGCAAAGGATTCTCTACAAAGTATTAAAAATAAAACATTTTATTTATGGTAATGTTAATTTGTCCAATTACTTTTGAGCCCCTGAAATGAGGCGGCTGTGTAGAAAAATGGTTGCAACTCCTAAACTTTTCACAGGATATTTTTGTTCAACCCCTTGAATTAAACCTGAAAGTCTACACTTCAATTGCATCTCCGTTGTTTAATTTAAAATCCAATGTGGTGGAATGCAGAGCCCAGATCATTAAGATTGTGTCACTGTCCAAATAATTCTGGAACTAACTGTAGTGTTACAAAGATATTCTCTCCTAGAAGCATTTGCTTGTAGTGTAAAACGGTATATGATGGAACACGGCACAATTAAATTTTTTCAAGATACCATCCTCATATAAGGGAATAAATATTCCCGTTATAAAACACAATGCATCAAATCAGTTTAAAAGCTATGTACACCTTTGAAAAGGTGTTTGTGAAAGTGATTAGAATATGTTTAAAAGATAACATTTTGCATGGACTCCATCTTGTATGGTAGGCGTCCATTTTGGATCGTTGGAATCCATCTTTTGGCCTGAAGGAGCCATCTTGAGATTAATAAGTAAAAAGTAAATGTCAGCAGCGTCCTGAAGCAATTTTGTTCTGTGTTCTTGAATTGAATGTTTTATTACTCTTGTAAGGAGCAGATCAAATAGCCTTGGCCGAATGAACAATGACATTGTTTACCATGAGGGAAGGGGATTCAGCCCTCTGTTTAAATGATTTAAACTTATCTGCAGTCTCCATTCTCTGGTGAGATAAGAAGGAGACAAATTAACTTGTGTCTCTGAAATGTGTGTCTTCCCATGGGACAAGGTTCAGGCCACCTGGGGCTTGGAGGGTGAAGAATTATTATAATGCATTGAAATATTCTCATTGGCTGAATCAGAGTCATTATCATATTGTAGATGATTGGCTAAAACCAAAGCCTACACCTTTCCTGTCATTATACTTATATACTTGTTTTGATCAATAAACCGCAGAGAAGGATTTTGAGCATACAAGCATGGTCTCTTGTGTCGTCTTTTCTCTCAGATATATCTATCTATCACCTATGATTTGGAAGCTGGATAAATCACTGGAGGGCGGGTATCGGTTGACATACCCATTACAAATTTCAGTCTAATATATTTTGGCCCATGATTGCGTTAACAGTTTTTGGTGCCGAAAACGCGGGAGATTGCTTGTCTGATACGCTATCGCTGGAGGCCTGACGGCATATGCGTCAGTGAATATAAAAAACCGGCCGGTACGTAAGAAGCTTATTCTTACAAACATGGTTCACTCATTCATTGCCGAGGCTGGAATTAGCGGTCATGACGTCACATCTCCTGATACGCAGTGTTTATCCAGCAGGTATGTTGAACGCTTTTAGTGTTTTTTTATTTTTATAAAAATGTGTGTTTGGTGCAATTTTGTATTTTCTTCTTATTAAAAAGTATTTGTACTTTTTGAGATACATCTGCTTTGTATCCTGTATAAAGAGCAGCTGTATCATTCGCTGAATCCTGTACCCATCAGGTTAGTGGGACTGACAGGTTCAGTGTCAGTGGGTCCCGTCTGTCTGCCACGCAGGATCCACTTGTTATCGATTTATTTAAGAACTCCTTAGTGCTATGTGTCATTAAGTTGACCTTGCTAGCAGCCCTTGACATCCCCATTTATGCATTAGCATATGACAGCTTATGAGTAGACTCGATCAGAATTTTCTGGCTACTTTGAGCACATTAGGTCATGTCTAATAGTAATAGCGGATCAATCAGTATTTTATATCCACTGACATGGAACACAGGCTTCCTTTGGCCTAAGTCTGAAAATGAGACTTGCTACGTTTGTGTAAAAATCTGAATTATACAGAGTTTTTAATTTACAAGTAGATATTATTTTTAACCCAACGCACCTACAGAGTCCAAAGCTGATAAAATACTTTTTCTAAAAAAAATATTTACAATATACCTTCAGAATTTTACAAGATAAATCTTACAGCTGTAAATCTACTTTATATTTATTCAACCTTATTATCCCTTTTGTTTAGATACAGCTGGAAATCCGTGATGCTTTTTGGGGATAATACCTTTGTAACACGGCATCTAAGGGAACATGCCACTTTTTATTCTCACATATTCACACAGAATCCATGAGAAAACATATGCCGGTCATAGCAAGGGCATGACCACACGTGGCGGATTTCCTCCGCAACTGTCCGCATCAATGCCGCACAGAATCTGCGTTGCAGATTCTGCTGCGGATCTGCACAAAATGTGCAGTACATTGATGCGGACTAGCTGCTGCGGACTGCGGGAAAAGTGCTTCCCTTCTCCCTATCAGTGCAGGATAGAGAGAAGGGACAGCACTTTCCCTAGTGAAAGTAAACGATTTTCATACTTACCGGCCGTTGTCTTGGTGACGCGTCCCTCTTTCGGCATCCAGCCCGACCTCCCTGGATGACGCGCCAGTCCATGTGACCGCTGCAGCCTGTGCTTGGCCTGTGATTGGCTGCAGCCGTCACTTAGACTGAAACGTCATCCTGGGAGGCCGGACTGGAGACAGACGCAGGGAGTTCTCGGTAAGTATGAACTTATATATTTTTTTACAGATACATGTATATTGAGATCGGTAGTCACTGTCCCGGGTGCAGAAACAGTTACTGCCGATCGCTTAACTCTTTCAGCACCCTGGACAGTGACTATTTACAGACGTCTCCTAGCAACGCTCCCGTCATTACGGGAGCCCCATTGACTTCCTCAGTCTGGCTGTAGACCTAGAAATACATAGGTCCAGCCAGAATGAAGAAATGTCATGGTAGTAAAACCAATACGCTCCGCAGCACACATAAGATCTGCGGACTTCATTGCGGAATTTTGACTCTCCATTGAAGTCAATGGAGAAATTCCGCCATGAGTCCGCCACTGCTCCGCAACAGACAGAGCATGCTGCGGACACCAAATTCCGCTCCGCAGCCTATGCTCCGCAGCGGAATTTTACGCCTCGTCTAAACGAACACTGCTAAATTAAAGTGTAAGTCAATGGACAAACGGCTCCGCTGCGGATTAACGCTGCGGAGTGTCCGCAGCGGAATTTAAGTGAAATTCCGCCACGTGTGAACCCAGCCCAATAGTGAAAGAGCAGGGTTATTGTTCAAGAACTTCTCTTTTTTATTGCTAGGGTAAGTTCACACATAGCGTAAATATTGCAGGTTTTCCGCAACAAATTTTGTTTCGGAAAATCTGCAGCATAATACAATAGCAGCAAAGTTGAACAAATCTCATCCACAGGCTGAGTATAAAATCTAGTGAAAAGACGTTCATAAATTGACCTGCAGTGTTTTTTTTTAATCAGCAGCATGTCAATTATATTTGTGTAATCGCTGCTTTTTTTCTTGCAGGTTTTCCCCATTGAATTCAATAAGGGGGGTAAAACCTGCAACAAATAGCAGCTGCTACGATTCCGCCGCAAAATCACAACTCAGAAAAAAAAAATCATATACTTACCCACAATTCGGTGCTTCTTCGTCCAGGCCAGCCTCCTGGGATGACATTTCATCCCATGTGACCGCTGTAGCCAATCACAGGCTGCTGCGGTCACATGGGATGAAACGTCATCCCAGCAGGCCAGGCTAAGGGACGCGTCGTCATGTCTACGCAAGTATGAAACTTTTTTTTTTATGTGCAGTTTTCCGCAACGGACATTCCGGACGAAAAACTGCACCACAATTTGGTGTGTTTTTTCGTCCAGAATTCCCTGCGGCTCCCAGGGCGGATACGATGTGTGATTTTACGCAGCATGTGTGAACATACCCCTGCAGTGCTGAATTTATACCTAAATGCATATTTATTCATGTATAAATTACACTTTAGTCGAGATGTTCTGCAACATAAGAAGAGTAGACACCAGAATTTGTTATGTTAACATCTTGTTAGACCCTTTCGCCGGTGGTATATGTCAGGAGTATTCCCTGATGTATACCTCCAACAAATGGCTCTGATGTATAGACATACAGTGGCATATACGTCACCCATTGGCCCCGATGTTAAAATAAATAATATACCGTGTATTAGTCCACTGTATAGGAAAGCATAGTCCACTGCGCTTTAATATACAGTGAAAAAAGGTATGCCGACACATACAAACCCGATAGAGGCCAAAAGGATAGTCTGGGAGCTTACATAAATAGATGTGAACAGAGCCTTATAAATGACACAGGATTTGTGTAGGGCCCTTTTTCAGATTTTGCATTGGGGCCCAGGAGCTTCATGTTAGGCCTTTGCCCCTTTGTATTATGCAAAAAAATAATAAAATAATAATGCTAATGATTATAATAATAATATAAATAGATGTAATACTAATAACAACAACAACAACAACAACAACAACAATAAAAGTGATAATAATAATAATAATAATAATAATAATAATAATAATAATAATAATACTGGTGTTTTAGAAATATACTGGGTAGAAAAATACAAATTGCTTAAATTGCTGGGAAATACCAGGAGCCAAATTCAGCCAAATCATCTCATGTATTAACGTATGTTTAAACATCTGTGGCAATAAGTTACATTGCATATTTACCGCTGTGTTCCTTACAAAGCCTGCTATGATCGCTAAAGTACTGTCATTGTGATGCCAATGCTTAAATTATGACAGAAAAGCAAATCTCAGCAGCACATGACATATTGCAGCTCATTTTGTGGTATACATTATATGTATACAAACATAAGTGTATCCAATATTTTTAAGTGCCAGATATATGACAGTTATCACAATTCTAGTGCCATCTGGGTCATTGTTATATTGTTATATTAATATCTGATATTAGAGGCGTCTGTTCGACTTGCTGTGCTTGACACCCGCACTGGAATATCATTACTGAGTTGTAATCACGTCATTACACCTTCCTTTCACCAGATGTCCTCATGAATTCTAAGCAGTTACTGAGATACAGCAGTGTGACACAGTTGGTTCTGAAGCTAAGGGGATAAAATGATAGATTATATTACAGGAACATTCAATAAATTCCTTCTAAATAAAAAAATATTGAATACAAAGAACAATTGTTACAAGCAGGAGAGTACAAGGCTGAATAGCTGCTAGGACAAGCTGGGTCCTCCATAGGGAAAAAAGCTAATGTACTAGCAAATACAGTATATATATGCAAGTAGAACATTAAAGGTTGTGTACACCAAACGTTGAAGAAGTGTTTTTTTTAAATAAAAATGTCAGTGTGTTTGGTGCAACTTTCAGTGACAGCGGGTCCTTTGACACAAAAACGAGATGTTATCGATCACATTTTATAGCGATGACAAAACACGCATTATAATATCATTATTTAGACCGGGTACCCATGGGTCGGATACGTTGCGGAAGAATAAGGCACAGTGTATCCCGACCTGGAACCCGCAGCGCCTTCCATCCAAAAAAGCGCACCACACTGTGGTGCGATTTTTTTCGAACGCTAATTCCACTGATACTTACCCCTTCCTCCCTTCTCTACGCATAGTCCGGCCTCCAACGATGACGTTGCAGGCCATGTGACGCCGCAGCAGTCACATGGGATGAAACATCATCCCAGGAGGTCGGACTGCAGGAAGAAGTAGAAAGTTCTGGTTAAGTATGATTTTTTTTTTTTCCTGAGTTGCGATTATGCCGCAAAAGTTGCAACACTTGGCTTTCTGTTGCGGGTTTTGCATCACCATTGAATTTAATGTGGAAAACCCACAACAGAAAGTCAAGTAAAACGCATTATGAATTGACATGACACCCCAGGTCAATTTATTAACGTTTCCGCTGCAGTTTTTTTCCGCAGCGTGGGCATAAGATTTTCAAAATCTCATCCACTTTGCTGCTACTGTAAGTGCTGCGGAATTTCCGCATACAATTCCATTGCGGAAATTCCGCAGTATTTACGCTTCGTGGGAACCCAGCCTTAGGGTGACTGGTGAATGGCTAAAATCCCTTTCTTTCCTGTATTTATCTCAGATTATAAATGAATATAAATTGCTCTTTAACCTACAGGTACCCCAGAATGGCACCAATAGAAAGTACAACTAGTTCCGCAAAAAACAATTGCTTTGGCCACCACAATTATTTTCAATAGAAGTTCATTCACCAGACACAATTCCATGCACAAAAGTTTTTATTGGCAGCAAAAGGAGTATAATTTTGGGCCACAGGGAACAAGGCACTACCAGTGAATTTGAATGCAGAGGTCTGCAAAGGTTACAGTAAAATGGACTGCTCTGGGAATAGCTTTGCTAAATTAGGTCTAGTGGATGGTTTGCGGCTCGTGGATTTATTTATTTTTTCTAGGTACAACCAAAAGTCTCTTTAGTGTTCTTGTTGCATTATAAATAAATCATGAGACGTGATCAGGGGCTGATGGGTTGAAATGTGTAGTATTTTCTGTCCCGACAGTAAAACACATACACATGACCTTTTACTTTAATCCCAGGAAGATAAATGTGCACTTCGAGAAATGTTTTAGTTAATAAAACCTTATTGTGACCAAATTTCCTGGTAAAGCCGACACAATTACAATGTGAGTGCAATCTATTGTAAAAGATAGATAAATTGATAGATTTTTTATTTTTTTTCATTTTTCCAATGGTTATTTCACACTGCCACCTTAACCCCTTAATATACTG
The DNA here is from genome assembly GCF_050947455.1 of Rhinoderma darwinii. Classification (NCBI taxonomy): domain Eukaryota; kingdom Metazoa; phylum Chordata; class Amphibia; order Anura; family Rhinodermatidae; genus Rhinoderma; species Rhinoderma darwinii. The sequence continues at coordinate 335,026,243 of NC_134687.1, read as the reverse complement.
GCGAGACTCACACAGTCACCATCTTTATGGTTAGACAGAGGGAGGGGGCTCACTTTTGTAGTAAATGCCTTTCGTCTTCTATATGCAATGCAGTTACAATCTTCTGTAACAAAAGAGACGCCGCTTCGTATTTGCTTGTTTTGACACTGTTTATTTGAAAATTCTATAAACACAATATTTTAAAAAAATATTGAATAACCCCTTTGAAGCAGATCAGTCATCAAATAGCACAAAAAAAATATTGTGTTATTTGGCTAATAACAGCTAACAAAGAATGAGTTCACTTTATTTATGAGGGGAATGCTCCTCCCGCCTCTCCCCACCCCAATCATCATTTACAGGTGAGAGATGAAGGGGTTGTCAGGTTTCAGTAAACAATGATATTTTTTTATAATTAAAAGTTATACATTTTTCCAATATAATTTCTTTATTAATTCCTCACGGTTTTCAAGATTAAAATACATAAAATTTTGTCCATGGTCATGTGATGGACACACAGGCGCACGGCTCGTTTGAAGACATAGCGCTGATAAACTCGTTGTAACTGTAACGAGCCGTGCACCTGTGTGTCCATCACATGACCATAGACAGAATTGTATCCACTGGAAGTAACCAATGAATGTTCATACTGAATGACAACAAGTACAGATCATGAAAACCGGGAGGAATTAATACAGAGAGTATATTGGAAAATTGAATAACTTTTAATTATATAAAAAATAACAAAAATTTGCTGAAACTGGACAACTCCTTTAACACAGAAAACTCATAATTCTTGGTCTGCTTTATTAGTTGTTAACTGCTATTAGCCAAACAGCACAATATAATTTTTGTGCGGGGAAGACTCACATGCTGAGCCCGCTCCATACACTGCAGGTGTCAGCTGTGTATTACAGCTGACGCCTCGCACTAACAGCCAGAAACAGAGAGAGCTCCGATCCTGGCCGTTTAACCACAATAGCGACCGCGGCATCTAAGAGAGAGAGGGTGGGGCAACGCAATCACGGGGTGCCGATGGTTGTCATGGCAGGCCGGGGGCCAAATGAAGGCCCCCAGGTCTGCCTTTTTTCTTCTCCTGTTAAGGAGTAAGAGTAGCCTGTAAAAATTACAATACACTGCGATACACTGACGATGGCTAGTTCAAATCCCTTAGGGGGACTAATAAAAAGTGTTTAAAAAAAGTTAAATAAAGTTTCTAGTAGTGTACAAAAAAATATTAAAAGTTAAAAAACAATCCTCTTCCCATGTTTCCTCTAAAATATTGTAAAAAAACATTATTTAATTATTATTTAATGGTGAATGGCGTAAAAGAAAAAATTGCTGTTTTTTGGTCAACTTAGCTCTCAAAAAGTCAAATGTACCAAAAAATTGTACCAATAAAAACGACAGCTTGTCCTACAAAAAAATAAGCCCTCACATCGCTCAAACGATAGAAAAATAAAAAAATAATGGCTCTCAGAATATGGCGATACAATACTATTTTTTTTAACAACTAGTTTTTTCTCTGTAAAAGTAGAAAAATATAATAACAACTATATAATGTTTGGATCGCCGTAATCGTATTGACCAGCAAAATAAAGATAAGTTGATATTTTTACCGCACGGTGAAAGCCGTAAAAACTAAACCCAAAAGACAATGGAAGAATCACAGTTTTTTTTTACAATTCCACCTCATAAAGAAGTGTTTTTCAGTTTCCCAGTACATCATATAGTACTTTAAATTGTGCCAATAAAAACTACTACTCCTCCCGCAAAATTAAAAGCCTTCACACCAATCCATTGACGGAAAAATAAAAAAGTTATGACTCTTGGAAAAAACTAAAAATGGCTTGCACTTAAGGAGTTAAAGGGATTTTCAAACAAAGCATATTTATCACCTTTTCACAGGATCAGTGATTTATGGATGAATGGTGAATGGGACCACTGGGACCCCCACCAATCACTAGAACCAGGGTGCGGACCCCTATTCGTCCTCGCTGCATGATCGCAGTGAAGGGGATTTTGATTGGAGAGGTGGTCCAACATATGCGCTGCCGCTCCATTCAATGCGTACGAGGCTGACAGAGGCAGCCGAGCACAGCTATGTGGGAACAACACTTTTTTTTATCTAAAGGTAAATCTGCGAAGTAATTTAAGTCAAAACCAGCAAAGAATTCCTAAAATGATGCAAAAACCTGGAGAATAGTTAAAAGACAGGACACAGTTTGATGATCTAAAGAATAGAAGGTTCATTTGCATTCAATGACTACATCATGAAAGATCAGAATATAAATGTACATTTTAGTCTTAAACAAGGCAGCTATAAATATTGAACATTTAAGTGTGTTTCCAACTTGTACTTCTTGTAGCTGCCATTAATTTACAATGCATTTTAGCTTCAACCTGATCAATATTGGTTTATAATATGGGAAAACTACTAGGAAAAGATGATTTAAAATCTCTGAGTCAGCAGAAATGGTCCATATTCACATCAATGTTTGCTGCAATGCTTTAAACCACAATCTGTAGTTTAAAGTGTCATTGTCATAAGACAGTTTAACTACAATCACTTTAAATACAGAGATATATTTAACAGATTTTAGAACGTTCTGCGCCACTGATTGTCAACAGCTCCCCTGATAAAGCGCTGCCTGCATGTCCTTTTTGTCAAAAACAGCAGGAGCGACAAACACTACCCCAGAACTCCAGTTTTCCATCCGTGCTGCCCAGAGGGTGCTCCACACTTCCTATGGGCATATTTTAGATGCCATAGAGTGCCACTGTCTCATAAACTGTATTTTATTTAGAGGTTTTATACGCTCCTCAACATTGAAATTGCAAAACCAAGAAGGAAGAGTTTTTGAATTGTGAAAATAACAGGATGGATAGACATGTTAAAGAGAACCTTTCACCTGCCCATACATGTGCAGTTGAGTGCAGCATGTAATGGGCAGGGCTTCAGAAACACTGTCTCAGGTAAAATTATTTTTCTAACTTCCTTCGTTATATACATATCTGTGCAGTTATATTTGGTGCCCAATATGTAAATAAGCACCTGAACTATCAATGGGGCGTGTCTAGCTAACTAAATGGCAAGGGGGCGTTATACTCTTCGCTCTGACGCTGTCAGGGTGGCTTGCACTGCGTCCCCTCACGCGAAAACACACACAGACTGGTGGTTCTGCAGAAACCTGGATGTAAGTAGATCTTCTCCTCCTCGTCTCTTCTTGTTCTCCCTGTCTCTTCTCCTCGTTCCGTGGCGGCAGGAGTATCGTCGGGAGCAGCCGTGCACGCATGCGTGAGGGTGCGCGCGTACAACCTCTGCAGAACCACATTCCAGCCTCCATTGCCATCTTGCTGTGCACCATGATAGCCTTTGAGAGCGGTGGCGTCTGGTCAATGGAAAACCTGTAGCTGGAAATCTGGCTCGTAGCCCAATGTCGTGCAAACGCCTTCTGATGGCTTGTATTGACACTGGTTGCCACCCTAGGCTTGGGATTTGACATACAATTTCACTTGCAGCCACTACGCGCCATTCCTCCAATCTGACGATCTGTCTGTGCAGAGGTTCTCCTCCGCGCACCTCCTACTGTCATTCCCATTCGCTGTTGTTCTACCAACCTCCGGGACATGCAACGTTGAACAGTACTGACATCTCGGCCTAGGCCCGTAGCGATCTGCTGGATTGATAACCCAAGATCTCTCAGTTCAAGGATTCTGTCCCTCTCAGTTTGCGACGAGTGGTGATAACTGGCACGTCAACAAATCTTTGCTTTCAATCTGGCTTGTATGCCTCCCACGTGCCACAAATTGGAGCTAGATGCTTTGAAAATGTGATCATTTGCAGATCTTAGGGACACCTGCTACATCCTCGATTTTCCCATCTACAGAAGATTATATATATATATATATATATATATATATATATATATATATATATATATATACAGTAGAGCAGGGGATAGGAGCAGCACTGCGTAAATAGCCAAGAAAACGGTTGGTGCTAGCTTCAAAGATAAGGAGTGGCGTGCTCCTCATGCGTATATCCAAGAAACGAGACTAGAAGCAGCACTCAGCAAAAAAAATGTGAATTCATTCACCCAACATAGCTGTGTTGGGTGAATAAATTCAAATTTTTTTGCTGAGTGCTGCTTCTAGCCTTTTTATATATATATATATATATATATATATATATATATATATATACTCATATATATATATATATATATATATATATATATACATACATATACACACATATATATATATATATATATATATATATATATATATATATATATATATATATATAGTGTATTCAAAGGTTTTTCATCTAAAAAGTATTCAGTAAATACTAAGACCATCATCCCTAGTGAAGAGTCGAAGAGGGAAGTTATACAACTTAGTTGTTAGCCTGTCAAACATCAAGAAGACATTAGCAAAAAGACTTTATGGATACCTAGTTGTACGTCATATTTGTGGAACTCATTACAAGAAATACTCAGGTAGAAGAAAAAGCAAAATAACACAACACACATAACAAAGGAAATGGTGACAAAAGAAGAAAAATTAAGGGATTACGCCTACTCGTGTACTTTGGAAAAGCACAGCACCTTGATTTACAGGACGCAGCTTCACTATTATAAACTAGAATGGCAACAAACATAGAGGACAGGAAAATATTCCCATCTAGTCTCTATTGTATGGGAAACATGATAGGGCACAGTCAGTATATAAAAATAATAACAAGAGAACAAGCACTTCAAATGTGACCAAGTCAGCTTTAAAAGGTACTGTGGCAAGGTAATGTGTCATGCCTTGAGTAGTCTATCATGATGACAAATTAACACTGTATTCGGTCTTCTGGGCCAGGGGAACTCCCAATTGTACAAAATTCTTTGTTACCAGAGCAGGGATGTCACTAAACAAAAGCACTGCACACTTTAGAGTTATTGGGGTAGCATTATGAAGAACAGCAGAGGCGTAGCTAGGTTCTCCTGCACCCGGGGCAAAGATTCAGATTGGCGCCCCACCCCATTTATTACCCGACATCTCCTTCTCCCTCGCCATGTTTTCTTTCCCTACCAATCAATAAGGTGTAATTTTTTTCCCACAATTTTTTTAATGTAACTCGAGTATAAAAGCATTTCTACATTTTACAAGCGATGTAGTGCTATAATGTAATTAACATACAAATAAATTAAAATATAATAAATTAAAGAGGCCACACACAGCCCCCTGTAGATAGCGTCACACAGCCCCCCTTGTAGATAGTGCCACACACAGCCCGCTGCCCCTTTGTAAATAGCGCCACACTCCCCCCCCCCTTGTAAATAGTGCCACATTCCCCCCTTTTAAATAGCGCCACATTCCCCCCTTGTACTTAGCGCCACACTGTGAACAGACCGGTGAGCGGTAGCCTACCTCTACCACTCTCCGCTCTGCCTGGTGTGACTTACCGGAGAAGCCGAGGAGGTCATTCGGCGCAGGCAGCGACGGAGTTCCTTCTGACTAGAGTTGGTGACAGCCAGGACCGGCCTTAGCTTGGATGGCGCCCTGTGCGCGACTCCCTATTGCCGCCCCCTACACAAACCAAAAATTAACCACATATATGGACACGCTGGAACATATCTACTGTACATACATAAAGATAGATATTTAGACATACAGGCAAATATACATACACACATTCTGGAATACATACATACAGGTAAATATATAGACGTACAGACACGTATACACACACACACACACACACACACACACACCGGCAGATAAATACACAGACCGGAACATATATAAATACATAAAAGGCACAAATATACAAGCACAAGAAACACACACACAAACAGACCCATATATACCCACACAGGCACATATGTACACAGCACAGATAATGTAGTAGATGTTACCTGCAGTCCTATGTAACACCACAGATAACACAGTGATAAATCTCTGAGTACAGATAATGTAGTAGATGTTACCTGCAGTCCTATGTAACAACATAGATAACACACAGTGATAACTCTCTGAGTACAGATAATGTAGCAGATGTTACATGCAGTCCTATGTAAAACCACGGATAACACAGTGATAACTCTCTGAGTACAGATAATGAAGTAGATGTTACCTGCAGTCCTATGTAACACCACAGATAACACAGTGATAATGCTCTGAGTACAGATAATGTAGTAGATGTTACCTGCGGTCCTATGTAACACCACAGATAACAGTGATAACTCTCTGAGTATAGATAGTAGTGTTACCTGCAGTCCTATGTAACACCACAGATAACACAGTGATAAATCTCTGAGTACAGATAATGTAGTAGATGTTACCTGCAGTCCTATGTAACAACATAGATAACACACAGTGATAACTCTCTGAGTACAGATAATGTAGCAGATGTTACATGCAGTCCTATGTAAAACCACGGATAACACAGTGATAACTCTCTGAGTACAGATAATGAATTAGATGTTACCTGCAGTCCTATGTAACACCACAGATAACACAGTGATAATGCTCTGAGTACAGATAATGTAGTAGATGTTACCTGCGGTCCTATGTAACACCACAGATAACAGTGATAACTCTCTGAGTATAGATAGTAGTGTTACCTGCAGTCCTATGTAACACCACAGATAACACAGTGATAATTCTCTGAGTACAGATAATGTAGTATATGTTACCTGCAGTCCTATGTAACACCACAGATAACACAATGATAACTCTCTGATTACAGATAATGTAGTAGATGTAAGAGACAAACAAATGCAGAGACACAGACAGACAGAGACACACACACACACACACACACACACACACACACATATATACATACAAACACAGAGACACACACTGTATTCACACTACACACACATACACATGCAGACACTCAACATGTCTCCTTGCTGACAGCATCACAGGTCAGGACGGGTTGTGGGCGGAGCTTCCTCTCTGCTTCTCGGCATGTGTAACAGCAGAGCTGGAAGGCTGCAGCACGGGAGTGGACCTGTCCCCTGACCCGAGTCTCATCTGACCTCATGTCACTGATGTGAGGTCAGGTGACAAGTCAGGTGACTGGACTGGTCCACTCCCTGGCCGTCACAGACCCCAGTCAGAACGCCGTAATTTCCTGGCTCTTCCTAAAGCTGCCGCAGTTGTCCGACATACGGGGCGCCTATCAGCGGCGATCAGCTGCTCTTCGCACCCCCCCTTCCCTACCACCGGGTTGCGCACGGGGCACATGCCCCGCCTGCCCCCCCTAGCTACGCCCCTGAGAACAGTGACACTCAGGCCTCAATGCACCAGGTTTCAGCAATTATAAGATATTAGGAAGATTGCATCTCTATCTCTATCAGCCGAATAACTTCACACTTGAGAATGGAATCGACTTTTCTATTGGGAAATAGTAGGCGCTAAGTAGTTGGACTCCAGTGGGAGTAATGCAAGCCAGGACATAGGTGAATATGCTTTTCAGCAGAGGTGGATTAAGTGGAACATAAACCCAGGGATGTTCCCCAAAACTTGCCCCTCCTTTCTCACCACTGCCCTGCCATGCTGTGTCTATAGTCATTGCAGCACCAGCCACAGTCCCCCAGCCCATAGCACCAACAACATCAACACATACTGAGGGCCGTCAAAACTCCTTACTTTAGAAAGGCCTAGGCCTTTTTAACACTGAGTTTTGCAGTGTCTGTTTGCTGTTTGGCCGGTAAAGCTCCCGGCACATTTGTAAAAGGTATCCATAGACACCCAATTAGCCAAAGGAGACCAAGAGAGTGTCCTTTTGACCTAAGTCGGCTAATATATGTCGCTATAACTTTTTTTCTGCTGTATGGAAGAGCGCAGTCTGTTGCACCTTTCCACACAGAGGCATCCAGTGAAAAAAATACTTTTAACATGGGAGCCCGTGGGGGACAGTGGCATTTGTCAGAGGGAACCATCAGAGGTATATGTTGGGGAAACTATTGTTCTAGGCTGAACACTCTGCCACAGCTGATACCAGTCACTAAAAATCTCGAAACCCCTTGAGTTTTCCACAGTGCAGTATGATTGGGGGTTGGCCTAGCATCATGGACCCCTTAGTACATTGCTTCTGATTGTGATCATCCAACAGGACCTCAACCACATCTGAACAAGTTGTGTGCCTGGTGAGTCCAAAAACAAGTTTTTCTTCTACATAAAAACGGAAATCTTCCATTCCTTCTCACTTTCCAGGGTTGGATCACAACTACAGCAGCTGAGCAGGGATGGTCACATCCTCATTCCCCTCCAGGGCTGATTTGCAACTGTGGGGCAGATCAGAAATCAAGCCTAACACTAGTCTTAGCCAACCAGCGCTTGGCATTTGTAACGTCTATGGCCGTGGACCGTTGTCCTGACTTACCCTCTGACGGTATGGATGAGTGAGTTCCCGGAGGCATCTCCCTCCTGAGAGACGCCAGCACTCACTTCCTGGTCCGGACACTGTCTCCCGCAGGGCGCGCGCAGTTGCAGAATACTGCATCTAGCCCAGAATGCTTCGTGACTATAAAAGGGGCTCTGCCCTCTCGATCCTTGCCTGAGCGTTGTTGTGTTACCTCAAGTTTGTCATTGCAAATGGTCTCCTAGTGTTTTCCAGTTCCCAGTGTTACCCGTTCCTGCTGCCTGTACCCTGTATCCCGTGCTACCGTGCCTCTGTGCCTTCAAGAGTTGGAGTCGTGTTGTGCCCTCCGCTGCTTCTATTGTGTCGCACCCCGCCGGGTGACTGTGTACTGTCGGAGCCTCATCTTAGCCTGAAACTCTTTGTTTCATTAGAAAAATAGAAAAATATAACAACAAAACTAATACATAACATAAATCACAACAATATATACAATATATACACAAAATACATTACTGCATTTTTTTCCCATCCCTGGTCTTGGCCAATTCCCTCATCCATTTGCACTCATCCACATTCAACCTTTATCATATTCCCTCCTCCTCCCACCAAAATCCACTCACCCCCACTCACTCCCTTCCGTACTCATTTGAAACAATAAGCCGGAAATGTGTCAAACCCCCGGCATACATAGCTATATACATGGTGAAACACAATACACTGCACACATTATATACACCCTTACATTTATTTTTTTATCTATATATAGTTTTTTTTTGTTTTTTATATATATATATATATATATATATATACACATATATATTTTTATATATTATTATTATTTTTTTTTAATATTAATATACTGACCCTAACTCTATCTAGACTAACCCATCACCACACCAGGCCAACACCCCGCCCCATGTCCTCTCATGTCCGCTTAGTCCTGGCGTTGGCCTCCACCACCTCACCCTAAACCTCCCACTCAGACCCTCGCCCCATGTCTTCTCATGTTCTGCATAGTCCGGGCCTGAGCGGGAAAAGAAACTTTAACCACACCCCTCCCCACTCCCCCCAATTCCCCCACCCAACCTATCTAAACCCCTTTCACTATCCCTCACATATTCATAGCAACGAAACAACAAAACCACAACCCGAAAGCACCAAGTTCGGTTCCTGTAAGCCTTTATACTGCCTTTACGTATCAAAAAACAAAAACCTGAAGTGCACTAAAGCAGCCTACCACCAGAAGGAAGGGGAAAGGAGACCCACCCGACCCCCCAAGGCCAGGTCCCACCCAAACCGACACTTTCCCTATCGCTTCCCCTATCGCTTTCCCCTATTGCTGTCCCTTCTCTTACCCCATGTTTAATCTAGCCCTAAACTTATCCTCCTTTCCCTATTATTCTCCCTATCGCTTCGTTTTATGTGCCGGAACGAGGGCGAACCCCCCCCAGACGAGCCGGATGAGCCCCCCCCCCTGAAGGCCGATACCCTAAGGCACCCTAAATGAAAAGCCCCTCCATAAGCGAGAGGCTTTGGGTGCTCCCAGTCTATCGACCTCCAAAGAACGCACCTTCACCAGGTCACCGATGATATTCCCTACGACCTCATCAACCCGGAGGATTTTGCTCTGCGTAGATACTAAACGCCGTGCATTCCAAGTAAAGTGCCTAACCACTATGCTAACTAAAAAGGAAGTGTTACGGTCCCTACCACCTAGGTCTCTGAACATCCCATAAGCCCACCCGGCATAGGAGAGGTTGGCTAACCCGGGCCAGCCGATGGAGGTACCCACCCTTTTATATACCTCTGCATTAAAGGGGCAATGAAGCAGGAAATACTCTCCAGTGTATTGCTACACTCCTCCCGAGGACATCCTCTGTCATCAGTGTTTCTGTACTTCAGATTGCCCCTTACATACAGTCTCCCGTGGAAGCAGCGCCAAGCCAGATCCCAAAACTTCTGGGGAATCCTCACTGAATTTAAAAGTTTTAATCCCTCCCCGAGGTCACTACTTGGGCAGTCTTTGAGTGCCAGTGGCTTCTGGAAGTGGGTCATCAGAACCCTTCTGTCGAGAAATTTTCTCGGCATGGTCCCGATCTCCCACTCCTCCAGACCCCACCGGCGCACCATCTTCAAAACCAGGGCGGCATAAGCCGGGAGATGCCCGTGGGTTGTACGCAGGTCTTTCACTTGGCCTCCTCTCTCCCATTCCTGGAAGAAGGGCTGAAACCACTCCCTGCAGGAGAGAATACACCAAGGAGCCCTCTCTTGTCTGAGGTTTGCTAGATTAATCTTAATAAAAGTGTTCACTAGGAACACCACTGGGTTAACCATACCTAACCCTCCTAGTCTCCTTGGTAGATACGTGACTTCTCTCTTAATTAGGTTAAGCCTGCTCCCCCACAACAGTTGGAAGAACAGGCTATAGACCCGAGCCCAGAGAGGCTCTGGCAAGATGCACACACTGCCAAGGTAGAGCAACATGGGCATCAGGTAAGCTTTGGCCAAATGAACCCTTTCTCTAAGGGTTAAGGACCAACCCTTCCATTGGCCGACCTTCTGGGCAACTAAGTTTAGCCTGCCATCCCAGTTTTTCTTGGGATAATAACCCGGGCCAAATTCCACTCCTAAGATCTTTGCAAACCCCTGAGGCTCAGGAAGGGTGTCCAGGAGACCAAAACTAGGATCTCCTCCTCCCAGCCAGAGACTCTCACACTTGTGACGGTTAATCTTGGACCCAGATGCCCGCGAGTAACATTCCACTTCTGACATCACCCACTCTGCCTCCCCTTGTGAGGAGACGAAGATGGAGACGTCATCCGCGTATGCAACCACCCTCTGAGTGGCTTCTGGCCCTTCCAAGCCGATCCCGATCCCCGCCAATGGTCCACGGTCAACCCTTCTAAGAAAAGGGTCAATCGCGAACACATATAGCAAGGGACTCAGAGGACAGCCCCGGCAGACACCAGACCCAACCTCAAAGGGGGTTCCAACCCAACCGTTAACCAGTGCAAAAGTCTCTGCCCCAGCGTATAAGGTCTGGAGCCAATTGACAAACCCACCCGGCAGGCCATACCTCAGAAGGACCGACCATAGATACTCATGATTCACCCGGTCAAACGCTTTGGCCTGGTCCAAGGACAGGACGTACCCCATCCACTGGCCAGAATTTCCCCGCTCCACTGCCTCTCTGACACTGAGGACAGCACTAAATGTGCTGCGGCCTGGAATGGAACAATGCTGGACAGGTGAAAGGAGCCGGGGTGCAAATTTCACCAACCGATTAAACAGCACCTTGGCGAGAACCTTTCTGTCCGTATTGAGGAGCGCTATACGAGTCGAATCCTTACCCTTTGATAGAACAATCAAAGCTGACCTCCTCATTGACCTCGGCAGAGTGCCCGAGGATAGACACTCATTAAACACCGATGTCAAGAGGGGAACTAGGGTTCCTTTAAAGGTCTTATAGAATTCGGATGTTAAGCCATCCGGCCCTGGCGATTTTTTCAGACCTAGCCCGTCAATCGCCAGCATTACTTCCTCTTCTTTGATTGGATCTATCAAAACATTAAGAGAGGAATCCTCTCCTTGCTCGGGAACAGTTTCAGCCAGGAAAGCCGACATCTCCTCTCGGTCTGGATCCTGCTTACCCAAAAGGTGAGAGTAGAAGGATCTAACGATCTCCAGAATCCCTGACTTGGATCTCCTCAGGGACCCTGTACTGTCTATTAGTCCAGTCACTATTTTACGACTCACTGACATCTTACAGTTCCTGTAGGGGTCGGGCGAGCGGTACCTCCCGAAATCCCTCTCAAGAACCAAAGATGCGTGCCTATCATACTGACACCTCTTGAGCAACGCTTTCACCCCGGAGATCTCCACCTGGCTACCTCCGGGCCGAGACCAGATGTTCGAGTTTCCTCCTCAGTTCCCGATACAGGCGGTACCTGCTCATGGACCTGAGGCCTGAAAGCCGGCGGAAAAATCCTGCCACCCTATATTTGAACAACTCCCACCACTCTGACTTAGTGCCACATAGATCCAACAAAGGTACCTGGTCCTGAAGAAAATCCTCAAAGGCCTGTCTTATCTCTGCTTCTTCCAGGAGAGTGGAATTCAGCCTCCATATACCTCGTCCCATCCGGAGGGATTCTGCAATGTCCAGAGAAAACAAAATCATACAGTGGTCGGAGAATTCCACCTCAACAACGGACACTGGTGAAGAGATGGCTTTCTCCTTAAAAAAAAACCTGTCTATCCTAGACCTACAACTACCTCTTTGATAGGTGAACCCGGGGTGACCTGGGGTATGCCTAATGTGGATATCCACCAGGCGAGCCTCACTAGCTATGCTATTTAAGGCCACGCTATCATAGCCCAGTCTATCTTTGGAACCTCCTCTATCACGGGTTTTAACGACAGTGTTAAAATCCCCTCCAAAGATGACCTGCCGACTGCAAAAAAGGAAAGGCTTAATCCTCATAAAGAGACTTTTTCGGTCCCACTTTGTTTGGGGACCATAGATGTTAATTAGCCTTAATTCTTGTCCCTTCATGAGAACATCTAAAATCAGGCACCTCCCCATTTCTAATTCTATCATCCGTCGGCATTTTACCGGTGCGGTGAAAAGAACCGCCACACCGCTATATGGCTCAGCCGCAAGAGACCAGTAGGAGGGTCCACGTCGCCAATCCCTCCTGGGTTTTACGACATCTGCCAAAAGTGACAGTCTGGTCTCTTTCAAAAACAAAACGTCAGCTTCAACTCGGCTGAGAAAATCAAAGGCTGCATATTTAGCCATATCTGACTTAATGCTGGCGACATTAATGGAAGCCAGCGTCAACGGTGCGGGTACCGCCATCCTGGATGATAAAATTAGACGGCTTTCTTCTTCCCTCCCCTGTCGTGATCTGAAGAGGACCCTCCAGACGCTTTCTCTTTAGTTCTTTTTTTGGAGGTAGTGGAGTCCATCTCCTCCTGGCGGACCTCCGCCCCCTCACTCACACTCCCATCCTCGTCCCCTTGTCCCAGGTTGACCCCTGCCCCAGAGGCCTTTGTACCTCTCGGGGGAAGGGGCCCAGCACCCCCTGAGACCCCTACCTCACCCTCCTCCTCACTTTGCTGAGGAGCTGGAAGATCCATGAGGGCATGGTAGCGGTTGGGGGAGAGCACCCTTCCGTGGCCGGGGCTTGGCCAGATGACTTTGGCCCCCTCAAGATCTTATCCTGTGTCCCAGATGTTTTTTTAGGCTGTACCCTCTCTTCCTCACCAACACTTTCATATTGGGAGTATTGAGAGTCCTCAGCCGCTTGCTCCCTCTGGATCCTCCTGACCTCCTCATCCAGTTCAGCGTCCCCAAGGGCATCCATCTCCAGGGCAGGCTCCGGGTTCAGGCCAGAGGTCCCCCCAGTTACCTGGGCTTCCCTCAGCTCCCTCTCCTTTTGGCTTTTCTCCAGCCTTCGATGGTAGTAAGGCTGGAGCCCTTTCCTTGATGTCTTCACTTGCCCTTTTGCCCCGCCATCTCTGCATGCCTCCTCACCCACAGGAGCCACCCCACTCTCTCCTCCTGCAGGCTTGGAGACAGCATTGACCACGGAGCGAGGACACCTACTGAATGGGTGACCTAAGTCACCACACAGATGACACCTAATCTGGCCACACGATGTAGCTAGATGACCTACCCCCCCACAATGAGCGCATTTCTGCACCGTGCAGGCTGCGCTCAAGTGCGAGGGGTCGCCACACCGGTGACACAGCCTCGGCTGTCCCTGGTAGAAGACCAGGATGCGATCCCTCCCAAGGAAAGCTGAGGATGGAATGTGGGACACAGTTTGCCCCAGACGCTTAACAGGTTCCCGACCGCTGGCCGTATTTATACGGCCAGCGGTCAGGGTCTCTAAAGTCCGGCGTATAGTATATATACGGCCGCACTTCAGAGACTGTGCACGCGGGATCGCGTGCACACAGCTCTATGCCCTGGCTGTTGCTAACAGCCATGGGCACTGGGCAGAATGTCAGGGGTCAATCTTTTGGCCCCTGAACATGTGATCGCTGTGACAACCAATCACAGCGATCACATGCATTTCTGCATAGAAAACAGTGTGCACGCGATCGCGTGCACACAGCCCTGTGCCCTCGCTGTTACCAACAGCTCTGGGCACTGGGCAGAGTATCAGGGACCAATCTGATGGTCCCTGAACATGTGGTCGCTGTGACAACCAATCACAGCGATCACATGCATTCCTGCTTATAAAACAGTGTGCACGCGATCGCGTGCACACAGCCCTGTGCCCACGCTGTTACCAACAGCTCTGGGCACTGGGCAGAGTATCAGGGACCAATCTGATGGTCCCTGAACATGTGGTCGCTGTGAAAACCTATCACAGCGACCACATTTGTTTTATTTTGACTTTTCTGGCAGTAAATCTCCTGCCTCTTTTTATCTCCTCAAACATTGTTTCAGTTTGAGGAGAAGAAGAGACTCGGGAGAATTGCTGCCAGAAGATTACAGTTACAGTTACAAAAAAATACAGTTACACTCTAAAACATTCTCTGTATAGATAGATTTCTATCTATCTATACAATCTATCTATCCATCTATCTTTTTTTCTATCTATCTACCTTTCTTTCTTTTATTCTATTAGAATAGGCAGGTAGGGAGTATATAATTATATATATATCCACATATATATATAATATATATAGCAATAGCGGTTTATTTTTTTGTTAGTGGTAGTGTAGATATATATAGCAGTTAGTTTGTGTGTTTTATAAAAAAAAAAAAATTGTTTAGTTAGTGTTAGTGTTAGTTACGTTATGGCGAGGAAGTTGTTTAGCGCCGAGGAGGCATACGCCATGCTGTGGTCTGAGTCGGAGACCGCATCAGAGATGGCATCCGTGATGGAACCTGTTTTAGGTAGTGACGATGACAGCGTCACTTCAGGTTCATCTTCAGGGGACGTTGTCCCTGATGCAGTCGAAACTGCAGAACATGAAAGCGCAGGGCCAAGTAGCGCTGTAGCACGGGACAGCCTGGTCCCTCCAGTCCAGGCTCTTGTATGGGCACCTGCCCCATCTTTTGGGCCTAGAATCCACGGATTTACGGCCACTCCTGGCATAACCGTGGACAATACAAATTTTGTCCAAATGGATTACTTCCATTTATTTATAACGGACGACATCCTAAATCAGATTGTCCACGAAACAAATTTATATGCCACGCAATATATAAGGCAGAAACCTTCATCCACCCATGCCAGAGATTGTACGCCCACCAATTTGCAGGAATTAAAAATTTTTTTGGGGCTCACCCTAAATATGGGTATTGTCAAAAAGCCCTCCATTAGGTCTTACTGGTCAACAAGACCCGCCCAAGCCACCCCAGTATATTCTGCAGTAATGCCCAGGTCTCGTTATGAGACAATAATGAGGTTCCTCCACTTCAATGACAACGCACAGGCCCCCCCAAGTACCGATGCAAACCGGGATCGGTTGTTCAAAATAAGACCGCTAATAAATTCCCTGAATAATTTATTTCTGCAACTCTACACCCCTGAGCAGAATATAAGTGTGGACGAATCCCTCCTCAACTTTCATGGCAGACTTAGCTTTCGCCAATATCTACCTTCCAAAAGGGCAAGATATGGCGTTAAGCTCTACAAATTGTGTGAAAGCGGGTCAGGATATACCACCGCCTTCAGAATTTATGAAGGGCGGGACCTCACAATAAATGTTCCTGGATGCCCCCCTGATCTTTCCACCAGCAGTAAGATCGTGTGGGAGATAATGCAGCCTCTGCTTCACAAGGGGTACCACCTGTACTGTGATAATTTTTATTCGAGTGTGCCCCTGTTTAGGCATTTGCATGCTGCAAGGACTGGGGCATGTGGTACCATGCGCAAAAACAGAATTGGTTTTCCACAGCAATTAGTGGGGAAGCGCATGGTAAAGGGGGACTCCTGTGCTTATGCATCTGAAGAATTGCTGGCGGTCAAGTTCAGGGATCGCAAAGACGTGTATGTGCTAAGCACGATTCATACCGCAGGAACAGTGGCAGTGAGGGAAAGAGGGGCAACATCGGACAAGCACAAACCAGTGAGCATGTCCGAATATAACAAGTACATGGGGGGGGTGGATTTAAGCGACCAGGTTTTACAGCCCTATTTAGTAAAACGCAAAACTAAAACCTGGTACAAAAAGGTGGCCATTTATTTGTTACAGGTGGCCATCCACAACTCATTTGTGCTCTACAAAAAAAACAGAGGCAGAGACACATATCTGGATTTCCAGGAAAAAATTATTGAAGGCCTCATTTTTGATGTTCAGGACACCCGAGAATGCCCCCAGTCTGAGGATGTCACGCGACTGACTGAAAGACACTTCATCAGTCGGATTCCCCCAACAGCAACCAGAAGCAACCCCCAGAAAAAGTGCCGCGTCTGCAGAAAAGACGGGCACCGCAAAGATTCCCGATATTTCTGTCCCTCATGTCCCTCGCAACCAGGCCTGTGCATTGAGCCATGTTTTAAAAAATACCACACTGTTCTGAATTATTAGATTTTAGTTAATTTGTTGAAAATATATTTGCCCTACATTACGTTTTTATTTTTCCCATGATTTTACTCCAAGGGTGAGGGAGGGAATGGGTGGGGGGTGGATGTCATGTTTGATGTTTTCTAAAGTTCATCTGCTGGAGAGCTCCATTTGCATTAACCTGCAATTTCTTATTTTAGAAAACCCCAAAAAATAAATTCCCATTATACCCCTAGATGAATATTTTGGGATTTCTGCTTCAAGAGCAGATATTTTGGAAGTGTTATAGCAACTCTGTTGAGTTTTGTAAAACCAGCTTTGAAAAAAAGCGATATGTGAAATAATCTTCTTCTATCCTCCGCCCTCCTACATCTCTATGTGATAAATAAGGCCACATATTTGGTATCCCCGTGCACGGGAGAAGTGGCAGAATGTGAACGGAGATTAATTTTGACCGTGGTCTATACCGTGTGTGAAAAATGCTGGTATAAACTGACGCATTTGCTAAAAAATTGCTAATTTTATTTTGATCCATCTTATTCAAGAAACTTTCAGAAGAAAACTGGACTGTCTAAAAATATGATAAACCCCTTGAAGGAAACCTTGTGGGGTCTACTTGTGTGAATGAAGTCATTTATGGGGTGTTTCTAATGTTTCAGCAGCATTAGGCCCACCAGAAAACAGTATGCGGCTATAAAATCAAATGCAAAATTCCTGGACCGAAAAGGCCAAAAAGCCTCCTTTTATGCCAAGCCCTGGCACATGCCCGCACAGTGAATAAGGCACACATATTTGGTATCCCCATGCACGGGAGAAGTGGAAGAACGTGAAAGGATATTAATTTTGGCCGTGGTCTATACCGTGTGTGAAAAATACTAGCCTAAACTGACGCATTTGCTAAAAAAGTGCTGATTTTATTTTGTTCCATCTTATTCAAGAAACTTTCAGAAGAAAACTGGACTTGCTAAAAATATGATAAACCCCTTGAAGGAAACCTTGTGGGGTCTACTTGTGTGAATGAAGTCATTTATGGGGTGTTTCTAATGTTTCAGCAGCATTAGGCCCCCCAGAAAAAAGTATGCGGCTATAAAATCAAATGCAAAATTCCTGGACCGAAAAGGCCAAAAAGCCTCCTTTTATGCCAAGCCCTGGCACATGCCCGCACAGTGAATAAGGCACACATATTTGGTATCCCCATGCACGGGAGAAGTGGAAGAACGTGAAAGGAGATGAATTTTGGCCGTGGTCTATACCGTGTGTGAAAAATACTAGCCTAAACTGACGCATTTGCTAAAAAAGTGCTTATTTTATTTTGTTCCATCTTATTCAAGAAACTTTCAGAAGAAAACTGGACTGTCTAAAAATATGATAAACCCCTTGAAGAAAACCTTGTGGGGTCTACTTGTGTGAATGAAGTCATTTATGGGGTGTTTCTAATGTTTCAGCAGCATTAGGCCCCCCAGAAAACAGTATGCGGCTCTAAAATCAAATGCAAAATTCCTGGACCGAAAAGGACAAAAAGCCTCCTTTTATGCCAAGCCCTGGCACATGCCCGCACAGCGAATAAGGCACACATATTTGGTATCCCCATGCACGGGAGAAGTGGAAGAATGTGAAAGGAGATGAATTTTGTCCGTGGACTATACCGTGTGTGAAAAATACTAGCCTAAACTGACGCATTTGCTAAATTCTTGCATTTTTTTCCAATTTTGCCCACTTTAGAGAAAAAAATAAAAATGATATATACTGACAAATGCCACTAAAACAAAGCCCTATCTGTCCTTTAAAAAGAGTGTAAAATTCAAAGATGAACTTTATTCACCTACAGAGTTATAGTCATCTAAAGAAGCGCATAGCAAAATTGTGAAATTTGCTCTGGTCATTTAGCTGTAAAACAGCCTAGTCCTTAACCGGTTAAGTTTCACCATAAACGTCCAGGCCCCCGACCAGATGCCAAACTCATCCAGATTTTTCCTGCGCATCTCCGCTACCTCTCCAAACCGACTTAACCAGGTCATGATGTCAACACAAGAAAGTGACTCGTTACGGGTGAGAACGGTCACCCTCTTGAGACCATTCTGGCGGGATATTGCTTGTGCAGCAAAATCCCGCCAGCCGGGCTCGTCCTTCACCAGCTCATAATTCCCCCAGAAGACCTCCAGGCCTCCTGGTTGAACAAAGCTGATGTCAAACTCAGCTGAGCCATGAGGGTGTATCAGGGCAAAGATGTCACGTGCCCTGAAGCCCATCCCCAGCAACAGCTCCACCACCGTCTTTCTGGGGGGACAGATCTCATTGCCGCGCCACCGGAGACGGACCACATTCCTCCTGACCACAGCCTGCCCGGTTGTCGGGAGTGACCACTGATCCCCTCTTTTCTCTCGGAAGGCCTCCAACCCGTACCTATCTATCCAGAAAGATAGGTCCCTCTGCACACCCCCTACAGTTAGGGACTGCTTCCCCTCCCTTAAGGCCTGCAGGAGGCGCTGTTGCAAGTGACCTTCCCCAGGGCCAGAGGATGAGGATGGGTGGGCTGGTGGTCCTCCCCCCACTACCCCAGCATAAGTCCTGCTTGGGGCACTCGGAAGAGGAGCACCAGGCCCCCCCACATCACCGGCTGATACATTCACCCACAATCCTACCATTCTCTTGGCCAAGCCAGGTTCTTTATTTTTTTTCTTTTCTGTTACCTTTCCTGCCCTGACCCCAACCCCCACCTCTGCATCATCAGGTGCAGCTATGGAGGGGCCGCCAGCTGACATAAGCGGCACCTCCACGCGACCCTCCGTGTCATCGGTGTCCATATCACTTGGCACGGCAGGAAAAGACACTTCTTTATCTGCAGAAACATTTTTTTCCATATCTTTTTTTTTACTTTTACTTTCTTCATGAACTTTATCTGCAATTTCTTTTACTTTTTCTTTTGCAGGGCTGCTTTGCAGCGGCCGTTCTGCACTTATTCTTGTCAGGCCACTCCCCTCCTCCGTTCCCGAGTGGCTGGCTCCGCCCCTTGCAGAGGCTCTGACTCCGCCCTTATCCGAGGCATCGGGTGCCTGCAGACCTATCACGCTGGCCGGTCCCGATGTGACAGGACCGGCCACGTTACAGGCACCCGACCCACGGGACCGCGCTGCAGCCGACTTCCGGTCCGCCCCCTCCTCCGATGCACGGCTCACACCGCTCACCGGTCTCTGGGGCTCGCCGTCCGCCGGGTCTGGGACCACGCCCCCTGCTGCGCTCCGGCTGCTAGCGCCACCCACTTCACAGTGAGCGGCGTCCGGTGCCATTTTGCCCGTCCTCGCTTCAATCTTCCCGCTCTCCCGCCCCGATTCCACTGCAGAAGCCGGGGCTGGGGGGTTTGCGGGACCTGCACTCTGGACCAGAATCTCTTCTGACCCTGAGTGCAGGGGAGACCCATGAACATATACGAGCCTCACCTCTTGTTTTAGCCGTCTCTCCTCCCTCTGCTTCTGTCTCAGCTTCTTCCTTCTCCGCTTCTCTGCTGCCACACTTCGTGCTTCCTCCTCCGGGGGAAGATCCGGGCCGAAGAGGAAGTTCTCCAGAGACACGGGGGACTCCTGATCCCGGATCTGTGTTAGTATCCCGGGGGGATGCTCTCCCTCTGACCCGGAACTGGACTCTGGCAGGCGTGCCGTGTTGGGAGAGATCTCCTCCCTCACCGTGAGCTCCCCGGACTCGCGCGTTGCCTCAGAGTCCGACTCACTGTCAGGGACCGGCACCGGAATGTCAGGGGTTTCTCCCACGGTGACCTCCATGCTGGTCTCCATGCTGGTCTCAGCTGCCTCCTCTTGCTGCTTCCCCCCTCTCTGGCTTGTGTCAGCCATTGCCTGGAACCTGTCTTCGTTTTTCAGTTTTTCGGCGAAGACTCCCCCTCCGGTCATTATCGTTCCCCTCCGCTCCTCCACCTCCTTCACTTCCCTTAGCAGGGCACGGACCTGTGCAGCGAATTTCGCCCACTTGCTGCCCGATGACTTGGCCGCCCTCTGCCGGGCCACGGCCAGGTCACCGCGGATTTGCTGCAGGGACCTCCCCAGGTCTTTATACTCCTCCATGTGGGCTACCAGGCAGGAGCCAAACGTGGCGGCGTCTTCTCCTGGCCTCATTGACCCCCACTCGGACGGGTCCCTGCAGCATTGTTGATCCATTCCCAGTTGTCCTTCTCCTCCTCTCCTCACGGCATGCTGTGATGCCCCAACCCTGGGAGAGGACGAGGCCACGCTGTTACTGCCTCGAGATGTCCTTCTCTCCCCCAGGGCTGGCTCCACTTTCCCAGCCGGCTGGGATGTCCCTCCACCCCCCACCACCCTTCTCCGGAGGGTGGAGGACCGGGACTCCATCTCCAGATGGAGCCCCCCTCGGGGCACTCTGCTAGCCCAGGCAGGTGTAATAAACCTGGGCAGGTGAAAAAGGCAGAGTCCCTGGGATGGTAGTTGCTCCAAGCACAGTGCACCACACCCAAAACACTCCTCTCCCCTCAGAGATCAAGCTCGTTCTGGCACCTGTCTCAGCCTGAAACCACCACTACTGTCTACATTGCCTCAGGTACCCCCTCTGAACTATAGACATTGCATTGTACCTGTTTGGCCAGCTGATATCCCGCTACGCGGTACAGCCCAGTGGGTCCACACCCCGCACCCTAACAGTACGCTCAGGCTATGGACCCCGCTGGTCAATTCAAGGGCCTGTCACCCTCCCAAGCCATGCAGGTGGACCTGCAGGACCTGCAAACACGACAGGATCAACTTCTTGTGGCAGTAGACTCCATGGCACTACAGCTAGGGGCGCTAGCTGCTTCCTCTCTGCTCCTGTCCCAGCTTCTCCGACAGATCCTCCTGCTACACCTCCTGGCAGCACCAGTTCTGACACTCGGTTCTTGCTGCCACTACCACCTCGTTTCTTCGGAGACGCAAGCGCGTGCAGGGGATTTCTCAACCAGTGTCATATCCACTTCAGCCTGCACGCCAGAGCATTTCCCTCAGACGGCGCCAGTATCGCCTTCATTATCTCTCTACTTGCCGGCAAGGCCCTGGCGTGGGCGAACTCAATCTGGGAATGACAGGGACCCGAGACTTCCAGGGGTTCCTGCGGTTATTCCGCACTGTGTTCGAGGAGCCTGGACGAGTCTCATCGGCAGCTACTTCTATATTGAACCTTCGCTAGGAGGACACCTCCGTGGGCGAGTACACCATCCAGTTCCGGACCCTGGCAGGAGAGCTGTCCTGGAACAGCGAGGCGTTAGTAGCTTCCTTCTGGCATGGTCTGTCATCCGAGATAAAAGACGAACTAGCTGCTCGTGATCTCCCACCTACCTTGGACAACCTAATTTTACTTGCCACCCGGGTGGACATGAGGCTCAGAGAAAGATCCCAAGAGGTTCGTCAAGAGAGAAGGCTTCCTAGGTTGGCTCCCAACTTCCAGCAACCTATCTTGTCATCATCTGCTGCTTCACCCGAGGTTCCGATGCAAGTAGATCGGCTTAGATTATCTGTCCAGGAAAAAAAGCGCAGGTGCACTTCTGGACTCTGTCTATATTGCGGCCTCACTGGCCATGTCGTGTGTCTGTGTCCCCAGAAGCCAAAAAAAAAAACCAATGCCTAGGATTGGTTGGAGAGGCAACCGTGGGCGACACAGGAGTTGACAGAGAACTCTCCTCCAAGCTGTCCAGCCCATGACTATTGGTCTCTGCCTATCTGGACTCTGGCTCTACAGCCAATTTTATATGCAAATACGTTGTAGATCTTCTTCACTTGCCCACTACCCTTCTGGAGAAGCCGTTGATCGTTGCCTCAGTAGATGGACTGCCGCTGCCCGACCCAATATTGTCTGTCACCAAACCGCTGAGGCTTCAAGTGGGAGCCCTTCATTCTGAGCTCATCTCCCTGTTTATCCTACCTAAGGCTGTCAACCCCTTGGCTCCGTCTACACGCCCCAGTCCTGGATTGGAACTCCAGAGAGGTTCTCCAGTGGGGTCCTAAGTGCCTAAACCACTTTCTGGGGTATATCCATGCGCTTCAGCCTCCTTCGCATCAGTCATTGGCAGGGTTTCCCTCTTGCTACTCTCAGTTCTCGGATGACTTCGACAAGAAGGAGGCAGAGACGTTACCACCACATCGAGCATATGATTGTCCTATTGACTTGGTTCCAGATTCGTCCCCTCCTCGCAGTAGAGTATACCCTCTCTCCTTACCTGAAACCCAGTCAATGTCTGCCTATATTAAGGAGAATCTAGAGAGGGCCTTCATATGCAAATCCTCATCCCCGGGCGGGGCCGGGTTTTTCTTTGTGAAAAAGAAAGACGGATACCTCCGACCCTGCATTGACTACCGGGGTCTGAACCAGATCACGGTAAAGAACAGATACCCATTGCCTTTAATCTCTGAACTGTTTGATCGCATAGGGGGGGCACATTTTCCAAACTAGACCTGCGGGGGACCTACAATCTAATCCAAATTAGTCAGGGTGACGAGTGGAAGACGGCATTTAATACACGTGATGGGCACTACGAATACCTGGCTATGCCCTTCGGCCTGTGTAACGCCCCCGCGGTTTTTCAAGAATTCATCAATTACATGTTACGTGGTCTCCTCTATGTCTGTGTTGTGGTGTATCTCGATGACATTTTGTTTTTTTCCCCAGATCCAGTAACTCATCAGAGACATGTTCGCCAAGTTTTGCTTCGATTAAGGGAGAATCAGCTATATGCCAAGCTGGAGAAGTGCATGTTCGAGAAAAAGTCTCTACCCTTCCTGGGCTATATCATCTCCGATCAGGGCCTCAAAATGGATCTTGAGAAGGTAAAGGCTGTCCTGGAATGGCCACACACTCAAGGCTTAAGGGCCATACAGTGCTTCCTGGGATTCGCCAACTTCTACCGGCTGTTCATTCCCAACTTCTCCTCACTGACAGCCCCCATTTCCACCCTCACCAAAAAGGGCATGATGTGCCAAGGTGTGGACTCCAGAAGCAAAGGCCACGTTCAAGAGCTTAAAGAAGGCCTTCACGTCAACCTCAATCCTTCATCATCCTGATGTGTCCCTACAGTTTTCGTTGGGGGTGGACGCCTCCTCTGCTGGTGCTGGCATACTTCTGTTCCAGAGAGGTTCCAAAGGCAAGACTGTGGTATGTGGCTACTACTCTAAGCTTTTTTCTCCCGCAGAGCGCAACTACTGGATTGGGGATCGGGAGTTACTGGCCATTAAGCTGACTCTGCAGGAGTAGAGACGCCTACTAGAAGGTGCAGCTCATCCAATCCTGGTCTTCACGGACCACAAGAACCTCACCTATCTCCAGACGGCCCAACAGCTGAACCCTCGTCAGGCCAGGTGGTCGCTGTTCTTCGCTCGGTCCCAGTTTATGCTCCACTACCGCCCTGTCGACAAAAATGTGAGGGCCGATGCCTTGTCTAGGTCATTCGAGACAGAGGACACTGTGGAGTCCCCACAGAATATCATTGACCCTTCCTGCATCATCTCTGTCAACCCTCTGCAAGTTAGAGACATTCCTCCGGGAAGGACCTTTGTACGTCTGGCAGACAGAGGAAGAATCCTCAACTGGGGACACAGTTCCAAGCTGGCAGGTCACGCGGGTGCCCGTAAGACCCGAGACCTAATTGCCCGTCAGTTCTGGTGGGCCACGCTGCCCAAAGACGTCACAGATTTTGTCTCCTCCTATACGGTGTACACAGCAAATAAAGTTGCCCACTCCAGACTAGCTGGTCTGCTCCAGGATTTGCCTGTGCCCGATGCCCCCTGGCGACATATTGCAATGGACTTTGCCACAGATCTGCCTCTCTTTGCTGGATGCAGTGTGGTCTGGGTGGTGGTGGATTGATTTTCCAAGGTGGCTCATTTTGTTCCACTGACTGGTCTGCCTTCTGCTTCCCGACTGGCCGGTCTCTTCGTCCAACACATCTTCCGACTGCACGGCTTGCCTCTGCATATTGTCTCGGATCGAAGGGTTCAGTTCACCTCGAAGTTCTGGAGAGCACTCTGCGGTCTCCTCAGTGTAAAGTTGGACCTCTCCTCGGCCTACCATCCCCAGTCCAATGGTCAGGTCGAGTGGGTTAATCAGATTATGGAGAACTATCTGCTGCACTTTGTCTCCAGGCAGCATGATTACTGAGTGCAGCTGTTACCTTGGGCTGAGTTCTCTTATAACAACCATACTAGTGAGTCCACCACTTCCAGCCCGTTCTTCATTGTCTACGGCCAACATCCACGAATACCTCTTTCTGTTTCCACTATGTCCCAGGTGCCTGCAGCTGACTCTACCTTGAGGAACTTTCTGCAGCTATGGCAGCAGATCCGATCTTCTATTCTGCTGTCGACCGCATGAAGAAAAAGTCAGACACTAGAAGACAAGAACCTCCCCAATTTCTTCCAGGTACTAAGGTCTGGCTGTCTTCCAAGAATATCCGGCTGAAGGTGCCATCTTGCAAGTTTGCTCCCAGGTTCCTCGGACCCTTCGAGATTCTGCTGCAGATAAATCCTGTCTCTTACAAGCTTCGGCTGCCTCCCACCCTCAAGATCCCAAACTCCTTCCATGTCTCCCTGCTGAAGCCTGTGGTCCTGAACCGCTACTCCAGGACTCCTAGTTCCACAGTGGCTCGTCAGGGGCATTCGAGGTGAGGGAGATCCTGGCCACCAAGAGAGTAGGAGGAAGGACGTTTTATTTGGTGGATTGGAGGGGATTTGGCCCAGAGGAGAGGTTTTGGGAGCCAGAGGAGAACATCAATGCTCCTGTCCTCGTGAAGAAGTTTCTCTCCCGCTCTGGCCCCAAGAAGAGGGTGCATAAGATGGGGGATACTGTAATGTCTATGGCCGCGGACCGTCGTCCTGACTTACACTCTTACGGCCATGGCCATGGACGAGTGAGTTCCCGGCGGCACCTCCCTCCTAAGAGACGCAGGCACTAACTTCCTGGTCCGGACACTGTCTCCCGCAGGGCGCGCATGCCCGCGCGTGCACGGCCTTAAAAGGCCAGTACTCGCACAGTTGCAGAATACTGCATCTAGCCCAGAATGCTTCGGGACTATAAAAGGGGCCCTGCCCTCTCGATCCTTGCCTGAGCGTTATTGTGTTACCTTAAGGCCTTATTCACATAACGTGTTATATGTCCGTGCTACGCGCGTGATTTTCATGCGCATCGCACGGACCTATGTTAATGGATGTGGCCGTTCAGACTGTCAGTGAATTTCTCGCAGCGTATGTGCGCTGCGTGAAACTCATGACATGTCCTATATTTGGCTGTGTTTCGCGCAGCACGCACCCAATGAAGTCAGTGGGTGCGTGCAAATCGCTCTCGGAACACGGAAGCACTTCCAGATGCCACGCGTGATGCGCGCTTCAGTAGGAAAATAAATGAATGAAAACAGAAAAGCACCACGTGCTTTTCTCTTTGTAAACATAAAACCAGAGTGTCATCATGATGCTGATGACACACGGATCTTTTGCGTGTGAATAAGGCCTAAGTTTGTCTTTGCAAATAGTCTCCTATTGTTTTCCAGTTCCCAGTGTCACCCGTTCCTGCTGCCTGTACTCTGTATCCCGTGCTACCGTGCCTCTGTGCCTTCAAGAGTTGGAGTCGTGCTGTGCCCTCCGCTGCATCTATTGTGTCAAACCCCGCCGGTTGTCTGTCTACTGTTGGAGCCTCATCTTAGCCTGAATCTACCGCTACTGTCTACTTTGCCTCAGGTACCCTTTCTGAACTATAGACATTGCATTGTACCTCTTTAGCCAGCTGCTATCCCGCTACGCAGTACGGCCCAGTGGGTCCACACCCTGTGTCGTGACAGCTTGACTTCAGCATCGCTCAGCCTCATAAGTATCTTCTGGATGACTCCCGATGAGATGCAGTCTGTCACCAGAGGGCCATTATGAAAGTGATGCAGTGTCCCACCAGAATATTTGGTTGGTTAGTCCTACACTGATGGGTACTTTCTGCGGCCATGGGCATTCCTGGGAATCTTGGGCCCTGGACGGCCTCCCAAAATGCACATATTATAATCCGCTATTGGTCATTACGTTGGGAAGTCAACTTTCTCTGATAACTCTCTCAGTTTCTGGTTAAAGAAAAGCTTCACTACTGTTATTGTTCCCCAAACTGAGCATCTGAAAGGACCTCAAGTCTTCATTGGGACCTCCGGGGAAAGAAGGCATTGATAATTAATGAACATAAGCGACAACCATGGTGTCATTCAGGGTAAGAATTTTTGAAAGTAAGCCCAAAGGTAGACTGAACTTTGCCTTTCTTTTCTCATTTTAGGTGGCTAGAAAAAGGGCATAAAATGTTGCTGAGATGAACTGTGTCTTTGCTGCTTCCACTTCTACCCATGTCCTCCCTTATGACAAGGTACATAACATAGTGAAGGATTTTTCTGCCTTTGGTTTTTGATGCAACATAAAGCTATTTCCTGTCAACCATATTAGCTCCTAGCTTTGTCTTCCAACCATGCTGAGTCTACAGCCTCCTCTATCTCAGCTCTTTCATACAACTGTCAGACCTCACCTCACCCAACTATCGCAGTGTGTAGACATATATAAAATTAAATCTATGCCAAGAACTATTGTCTTGCACAGATCCCAAGGATATGGGCTGTCTAAAGTTACGTTTATAGAAGAAAAATATTTTGCATGCTCATTCCTTTGTCATGAACAAGCCCACAGTTTGTAGCAATGCATAAAATACTATAAATAGGAAAATACCATAAAATACCACTAGATCAGTTAAATACATTGAGCACATATGATATAAAAGCACACATTTAACAATATATAGGTAGACTGTTGTGTCCGCGGTCGCTGACCGCCGGCACGTCCTACTTACCGACAGCCGCAACCGCCGGACACTCCCTTCATGCCGGGGTCTCCCCCCCAGAGATGCCGGCACGCGCGGCTGCAGCTCCCCACTGATTTCTGTAGGGTGCACGCGCTCGTTACTGGCCTTAAAGGGCCAGCGCGCACTAGCGCAATGTTCCATAGTGTCATGTCCATGGCCTGACGGTCGCAGCCATGGGTCTGCGATCGCTGGCCCCAGTCTCCTCCTCAGGAGACGCCAGCGCTCACTTCCGCTTACCTTAGCCGGGTCCCATAGGGTGCGCCCGCACACTCGTGCCCGCTCTTAAATGGCCAGCGCGCGCATCGGAGTTTAATGTCAAAATTAGCCCATGAGTACCCTGGACTATAATAAGGGTCCAGCCCCTTCCTCTAATGCCTGAACATTGTTGTCGTACCCTAAGTTTCTAAGAAAATGGTCTCCTAGTGTTTCCGAGCTGTAGTCGTGCTGTGCTGTATTCCACACCTGTCCTGCTACACCAAGCCTACAAACTGGTAGCAAAGGATACTTAACCTAGTATTAATTCATGGCTTATAGTGAGCTTAAACAATATATAAGAATATAGTGAAAAAAATTAAATAGTTACGTTGGTTGAAAAAAATACATTTCCACCAAGTTCAACCTCATATCAATTATACATCATTTATTGCTAAATTATTTATAACCCTCAATGCCATTTGTCATCAGATAAGCATCTAGCTATTTTTTGAATGCTCTCATTGTATTTGCTAGTTCTACCTCTTGGAATAGGGCATTCCATAGTTTGACTACTCTACTCTAACTGTGAAGAACCCTTTCCTTCTGTTTATTGATGTCTGAATCGCCTTCTCTCCAAAGAATGTCCCTGGTCCTTTGTACAGTTCGTAGAATGAATAAACCATGTGCAACTTTTTTTATAGACCATATATATATATTTAAACATGCTAATAAGAGTCCTCCCATCTCATTTAATAATCTAGTCGCCCGCCTTTAAACCCTTTAAATATCTCCTATCCTTTTTACAATGTTGGGCCAAAAACAGAATCCAATATTTGAGATGTGGTCTTACAAGGGATTTATAGAGAAATATTACATTGGGATCACAATTTTTTAGTTTTCTTTTTGTAAAACTTAAAATCTTATTTGCTTTTGCAGTTGTTGCTTGATATTGAGTACTGCTGCTTAGCTTACATGTAACCAGAATACCTATGTCCTTCTCTTGTGCTCTTATCCCCAGATTTATTCCATTTAATGTATATGCATTAATACTTTAACTGGCTAGGTGCATTACTTTACATTTATCAACATTAAATTTTATTTGCCACCTTCTTTCCCAGGCTGACAGTTTATCTAAGTCTTTCTGTAATATTTTACAATTTAATTAAGTTTTAAGTATCCTACAAAGTATTATATTATCAGCAAAAACTGAGACTTTACTTTCAATCTAATCTACACGGTCATTAAAAAACAGTTCAAAAAGATTTGGGCCTAAACAGATTCTTGTGGTCCCCAATGCTGAACATATTGTAAAAAAAAAAAGTGCTTCCTAGGGCAACCCTTTAGGTAATAAATGTTTTCATTTTTTATAACCTAACAATGGTCTGTTTCACTTGCATAGAGAGCTCCTGTGACATCATGTTGTGGGTTCACAGCAACAGCTTCCAAATGCAAATGACACACCTGGAATCAACTCCAGCCCTTTTACCTGCTTAATTGATGATGGATTAACGAGGGAATAGCCCATGCAGCCCATTAAATAGCTTTTGAGATAATTGTCCAATTACCTTTGGTTCCTTGAAAAAGAGGCAGCTGCATATTAAAGAGCTGTAATTCCTAAACCCTTCCTCATATTAGGATGTGAATATCCTCAAATTAAAGCGGAGAGACAGCACTTTAAGCCCATATTGATTATATAACTGTATATTCAATATGTTTTGGTAAACAGCTAAAATTCCAAAACTTGAGTCGCTGTCAAAATAATTCCGGACCTAACTGTATATATATATATATATATATATATATATATATATATATATATATACACACAATACCATATTATTTTGCTCACTATCTGCTTTAGAATGGGGTTAGTTCAACCTCAAAACACGTAGCTTCTATTACACCAAATAAAGTTACTTGTGATAAATCCAGGAATGCGTCCATAAATATTCTGAAAAGCACCTGCGAAAAAAACAAGTTTTCTCTTTTTTAGATGAAGCAACTGCTGACTTAGGCCATTTTGAGTTTGTACCATTTATAATGACTCTTTGTGTTAATAAAAATTATTTACCCGTTGACATACGTTTCCCCACACCCTACATATGTAGCTTCAGTACAAGGCTATTGTGAGGTACAGTGTCAAATGCTTTTGCAAATCCAGAAAAACACATCAGATGCATGGCCACCATCCAGATTTGCACTTACCTCCTCATAGAAACCGAGCATGTTGGTTAGGAATTAGCTGTTTTTCATACATCCATGCTGGTTATCAGTTATTAGATTATTTACGGCCATGTAATTTTGCAGTTCATCTCTAAGATTACCTTCAAATATTTTTATACCCCAGGTGTTAGACTTACCAAACGGTAGTTACCCAGTTTCACCTTTTTATCCTTCTTAATTATTAGTACAGCATCAGGACAGCATTCTTCAATCCTGTGGCACTCACCCTGTTA
Source organism: Rhinoderma darwinii (assembly GCF_050947455.1). Classification (NCBI taxonomy): domain Eukaryota; kingdom Metazoa; phylum Chordata; class Amphibia; order Anura; family Rhinodermatidae; genus Rhinoderma; species Rhinoderma darwinii. The sequence goes on along the minus strand of NC_134687.1, from coordinate 334,995,853 downwards.
AAAGAGTCTAAAAAGATTAGATACAATGGTCTATGAATCACTGATCTCAATTCCCTTAATACTCGTGGATTAATGCCGTCTGGGCCTGGAGAGTTAGCAATATTTAATTTGCTCAGATGCAGCTGTACTTCCTCCTGTGTTAAGCAGGTAATATTGGGTGGGGAAACTTTATTACTGTCCCCCTGAATATCTGGTACTGGCAGCTCATCAGTGAACACAGAGGAGAAGTACGTGTTTAATATCTCAGCCCTTGCCTTAGAACGCTACAATTATATTTCCATGGTCATCTTTAACCCCATCCCACTTTTGGCCGTGGCTGTATGTCCGGATACAAAGTGCGTTCCCGCAAACGGGCGTACAGTCACGCCCTGTAGATAAAGCGAGCACTGGAGCTGTGCGCGCTTTATGTTCAGCGGCTGTCAGCTGTCATACACAGCTGACATCCCGCTGCAATGGCTGTGATGGCTGTTACCGCCGATCGCAGCCATTTAACCCCTTCAATGCGGCTGTCAATGGCGTCCGCCGCATTGAAGTGGTTGACAGAGGGAGGAAGCTCCCTCTGTACCCCCCGGGGCACCACGCAATGGATCGCGGGTGGCGATGGTTGCTAGGCTTCCTGGTTGCCCATGTACGGAAGACTATTAGGTCCTGCCCGAGGCAGGACCTAATGGGCTAACTGTCAGTTGATGAATGACAGTTACGATACACTGCACTACATAAGTAGTGCAGTGTATTGTACCAGGGATCAGAAGACCAGATCTTCAAGTCCCCAGGTGAGTGTAAAAGAAAAAGTGAAAAAAGTAAAAAAAAATGTTAAAGAAAAATAAATAAATAAAAGTTTTAACTAATAAAAACAATAATCGCCATTTTTTCCTGATCAACTCCTTTATTATTAGAAAAAAAAATGAAAACATGAAAAAAAAATATATACATAATAGGTATCGCCGCATTCGGAACGGCCTGATCTATAAAAATGTCACATTATTTTTACCGCACGGTGAACACCATACATTTTTTTAATAAAAAGCCATGACAGCAAATTTTTTTTAATAAAAAGTGATCAAAAAGTTGCAAGTAACGCAAAATGGTACCAATAGAAACTACAGTTTGTCACGCATAAAACAGGCCCTCCCACAGCGATATCAACTAAAAAATAAAAAAGTTATGGCTGTCAGAAAATGGCGACACTAAAACATGATTTTTTTTTTAGAAAAGAGTATTTTTATTGTGGGAACGTAGTGAAACGTAAAAAAACAATATAAATTTGGTGTCGCTGTATTCGTATCGACCCACAGAATGAAGTTAACATGTTGATTATACTGCACGGTGAACACTGTAAAAAAACAAAACAAAAAAACACGTGCTAGAATGGCTGTTTTTTGGTTTCCTCATCTCACAAAAAATGGAATAAATAGTGATAAAAAAAAAATCTCACACAGCTCCGTCACCAGAAAAATAACACGTTATGACTCTCAAAAAGCAATGATGCTAAATGACGGCCCAGACTCATTTTTTAGGTCCAGTAGAATTTCACTAAATACCCCACATCGTCATTTGCTGGACCCCACAGGTGGACCCTGTAGATGCAGCGGAGATGAGGAAACTTTAGGACCTTGTGCGGCTTATAGGGCTAGTGAAGAAGTCAAAGATTAGGCAATACTGGAGCGCAGATATTTTGTATAATACCCAATAAACCCGTTGCTAAAGTGACACATAAAGTGACACGTGTCAGATTTAAAAAATGAGGCTGTGTCATATGGTCCAAAAGTGGCTGCATCCTTAAGGGGTTAAGAAGGTGTAATGGCAGGAAGGAGGTGAAGGGAAAGTGAGCCCTAATCTACCCACCGCCCTGTCCCTGCCTACTTGCAACGACCCGCCCTAGGCGACGAGGTACAACTGGGCGGCGGTCCCTACGCTGTCTAAGTGCACAGGAAAACAAACAGGGAACACGCAAGGGAAGGGGCAGTAGCCACGGAACGCCACGAGGAAACGGAGCGGCGAACGAACAGTCAGGACCAGGACGAAGTGAGTACACCCAAGCGGGCACGGAGACAGAAGCAAGCCAGGGGCAAAGCAAAGCAGGTCAAGCAGAACTGCAGCAAGGCAGAAGCACGGCAGAAGCAGGCTGGAGCAAGCAGCAGTGGGGCCAGGAATCCAAAAGAATTACAAGCACTGAGAGAGAGAACAGGGCAGGTAATAAAGGACAGGGGGCGGAGCTAACTCCGACAGACCAGGCCGCGATAGGCTCTCCCACTCCTGAGCCTGCCACCCTGGTTGGTGGGAGATGGTGTCAGTCGAACAGGTCTGGCCTCAGGTGTGGATTGATTAATCCCAGGAGTATACCTAGATGAAGTACCTGGCAGATCCCTAACAGTACTCCCCCTTTTATGAGGGGCCACCGGACCCTTACTAAGGGGACCCGGTTTAGTGGGGAAGAGAAGGTGGAACCTCCTGACCAATACCCCAGCGTGAACATCACGGGCAGGTACCCAAGTCCTCTCCTCCGGCCCGTATCCTCTCCAATGGACCAGGTACTGGAGGGAGCCCTGGACCATCCTACTGTCCATAATCTTGGCCACCTCGAATTCCACCCCCTCAGGGGTGAGAACGGGAACAGGAGGTATCCTCGAGGGGGACCAGGACGGGGAGCAGCGTTTAAGGAGGGAGGCATGGAAGACGTCATGTATGCGAAAGGATGGGGGGAGCTCCAGACGGAAGGATACAGGGTTGAGGACTTCAATGATCTTATAAGGTCCAATAAATCGGGGAGCAAACTTCCTGGACGGGACCTTAAGGCGCAAGTTCCTGGACGACAACCAGACCAAATCCCCGACGACAAACCGGGGGTTAGCAGAACGTCTACTATCCGCCTGAATCTTTTGTGCGCTCTGGGACGCCTCTAGGTTCTTCTGAACCTGGGCCCAGACAGTGCACAGTTCCCGATGAACATCCTCTACCTCAGGATTATTGGAACAACCAGGGGAGACGGAGGAGAACCTTGGGTTAAACCCGAAATTACAGAAAAACGGGGAGACCCCTGACGAGTTACTGACCCGGTTATTCAGGGAAAATTCAGCAAGGGGAAGGAATGAGACCCAATCGAATTGACAGTCAGAGATGAAACACCTTAAATATTGTTCCAGGGATTGGTTGGTCCTTTCCGTTTGGCCATTAGTTTCGGGATGGAAGGCGGAGGAGAAGGACAGATCAATCTCCAACATTTTACAAAAAGCTCTCCAAAATAAGGAAACAAATTGTACCCCTCTGTCAGAAACGATATTGACTGGGGCCCCATGGAGACGCAGGATGTGTTTCACAAACAAAGAAGCTAACGTCTTGGCGTTAGGTAGCTTCTTAAGGGGCACAAAGTGGCACATCTTGCTGAAGCGGTCGACTACCACCCACACCACCGACTTGCCCTGAGATGGAGGCAAATCGGTGATAAAATCCATGGAGATATGGGTCCAAGGTCTCTGGGGAATGGGCAAGGAACGTAATAGGCCCGCAGGTCGGGACCTAGGGGTTTTGGACCTAGCGCAAACCTCACAAGCGGCGACGTAAGCCCTAACGTCTTTAGGCAACCCAGGCCACCAATAGTTTCTGGTAATGAGGTGTTTGGTGCCCAAGATGCCAGGATGACCAGATAGAGCGGAGTCATGGTTTTCCCTGAGTACCCTCAGCCGGTATTGCAGGGGAACAAACAGTTTGTCCCCAGGGACGTTCCCGGGAGCTGCACCCTGATCAGCCGCGATATCAGAAGCTAAATCAGAATCCGTGGCAGAGACGATTATACCAGGGGGTAAAATACAAGCAGGATCCTTCTCGGAAGGAGGATTGGCCATGAAACTACGTGACAGAGCATCAGCCTTAATATTCTTGGACCCAGCCCTATAGGTAACCAAGAAATTAAATCTGGTAAAGAATAGTGCCCACCGAGCTTGTCTAGGATTAAGCCTCCGGGCCGATTCTAGGAAAACCAGATTCTTGTGATCCGTAAGGACCGTTACCTGGTGTCTGGCCCCCTCCAGGAAGTGCTGCCACTCCTCAAAAGCCCATTTAATGGCTAGAAGTTCGCGGTTGCCAATATCATAGTTACTCTCCGTGGGCGAAAACTTCCTAGAGAAGTAAGCACAGGGGCGGAGATGGGTGAGGGAGCTGGTACCCTGGGACAAGACGGCCCCCACTCCCACCTCGGAAGCGTCAACCTCCACAATAAATGGCTCCTCTTGGTTGGGCTGAATCAGCACGGGGGCCGAGATAAAGCACTTCTTGAGAGTCTCAAAGGCCTGGACGGCCTCAGGGGGCCAATGGAGGACATCAGCACCCTTGCGGGTAAGGTCCGTAAGAGGCTTAGCGACGACCGAGAAGTTGGCAATAAATCTCCTGTAATAGTTGGCGAACCCTAAAAAACACTGTAATGCCTTAAGGGAGGCAGGTTGGACCCATTCCGCCACAGCCTGAACCTTGGCAGGGTCCATGCGGAATTCATGAGGAGTGAGGATTTGCCCTAAAAATGGTATCTCCTGTACCCCAAAGACACATTTTTCAGTGTTAGCAAACAGATTATTCTCCCGAAGGACCTGGAGCACCTTCCTGACATGCTCCACGTGGGAGGACCAGTCCTTGGAAAACACCAGTATGTCATCAAGGTACACAACAAGAAAATTACCCAGGTACTCTCTCAGGATTTCATTAATAAAATTCTGGAAGACAGCAGGGGCATTACACAACCCAAAGGGCATGACCAGGTATTCGAAATGACCCTCGGGTGTGTTGAACGCAGTTTTCCACTCATCCCCCTCTTTGATGCGGATAAGGTTATATGCCCCCCGTAGATCGAACTTAGAAAACCATTGGGCTCCCTGAACCTGATTAAAAAGATCCGGAATCAAAGGAAGTGGGTACTGGTTCCTTACGGTGACCTTATTCAGGTTACGATAATCAATGCACGGCCTAAGACCACCATCCTTCTTCCCCACGAAGAAGAAGCCAGCACCTACAGGAGAAGTCGAGGGGCGAATGAAACCCTTGGCCAGGCATTCTTGGATATACACCCTCATAGCTTCACGTTCAGGACATGAAAGATTAAATATCCTACCCTTAGGAAGCTTGGCACCAGGCACCAAATCGATAGCGCAATCGTAATCTCTATGGGGGGGCAACACCTCGGAGGCCTCCTTAGAAAACACATCGGCGAAGTCCTGAACAAACTCAGGAAGCGTGTTTACCTCCTCCCGGGGAGAAATAGAGTTAACAGAAAGACATGACATAAGACATTCATTACCCCATTTGGTGAGATCCCCAGAATTCCAATCAAACGTGGGATTATGCAACTGCAACCAGGGAAGGCCTAAAACCAGATCAGACGATAATCCCTGCATCACCAGTACAGAACACTGCTCCAAATGCATGGAGCCAACCAGGAGTTCAAAAACAGGAGTATGCTGAGTAAAATAACCATTAGCAAGGGGAGTTGAGTCGATTCCTACTACAGGGATAGGATAAGGTAAATCAATACAAGGCATCTTTAGAGACATAGCAAATTCCACAGACATGATATTAGCAGATGAGCCAGAATCCACGAAAGCACTGCCCGTGGCAGACCGGCCAGCAAACGAGACCTGAAAGGGAAGCAAAATTTTATTGCGTTTCACATTAACGGGAAATACCTGTGCGCCCAAGTGACCTCCCCGATGATCACTTAGGCGCGGAAGTTTTCCGGCTTCTTATTCTTGCGCCTGGGACAGGTGTTCAGTAGATGCTTGTCGTCCCAACAGTAGAAGCAGAGACCATTCATTCTGCGAAACTCCCTACGTTGTCGAGGGGACATGGAGGCCCCGAGTTGCATAGGTACCTCCGAGTCCTCCGTGGAGGGGCGAGGAGACGGGACCTCGGGGGGGATCGCAGAAAAGTCAGAGGGGAGCACACTGAAGCGTTCTAGCTGACGTTCCCTGAGACGTCGGTCAAGTCGTACTGCTAGGGCCATAACCTGGTCAAGGGAGTCAGACGAGGGGTAGCTAACCAGCAGATCCTTCAGGGCGTCAGATAATCCTAACCTAAACTGGCACCTTAGGGCCGGATCGTTCCACTGAGAAGCTACGCACCACTTCCTAAAATCAGAACAGTATTCCTCAACCGGTCTCCTACCCTGACGTAAGGTCACCAGCTGACTCTCGGCTAAAGCAGTCCTGTCAGTCTCGTCGTAAATGAGTCCGAGGGCAGAGAAAAAACGATCAACAGAGGAAAGTTCAGGGGCGTCAGGAGCCAAGGAGAAGGCCCACTCTTGGGGCCCTTCCTGGAGTCGGGATATGATGATACCCACCCGCTGGTTCTCGGAACCTGAGGAGTGGGGCTTTAGGCGGAAATACAGTCTGCAACTCTCCCGGAAGGAGAGAAACGTCTTACGGTCCCCTGAGAACCGGTCAGGTAACTTGAGGTCAGGTTCTAGAGGTGAGGTGAGGGGTACTACTAAAGCAGCGTCACCCTGATTGACCCTTTGGGCCAGGGCCTGGACCTGTAGGGAGAGGCCCTGCATCTGCTGGGTCAGGGTCTCAAGGGGGTCCATGATAGCGTCAGCGTAGGAGAAAGGGTAGACTAGGTAAGGGCTTGTAATTATGTAATGGCAGGAAGGAGGTGAAGGGAAAGTGAGCCCTAATCTACCCACCGCCCTGTCCCTGCCTACTTGCAACGACCCGCCCTAGGCGACGAGGTACAACTGGGCGGCGGTCCCTACGCTGTCTAAGTGCACAGGAAAACAAACAGGGAACACGCAAGGGAAGGGGCAGTAGCCACGGAACGCCACGAGGAAACGGAGCGGCGAACGAACAGTCAGGACCAGGACGAAGTGAGTACACCCAAGCGGGCACGGAGACAGAAGCAAGCCAGGGGCAAAGCAAAGCAGGTCAAGCAGAACTGCAGCAAGGCAGAAGCACGGCAGAAGCAGGCTGGAGCAAGCAGCAGTGGGGCCAGGAATCCAAAAGAATTACAAGCACTGAGAGAGAGAACAGGGCAGGTAATAAAGGACAGGGGGCGGAGCTAACTCCGACAGACCAGGCCGCGATAGGCTCTCCCACTCCTGAGCCTGCCACCCTGGTTGGTGGGAGATGGTGTCAGTCGAACAGGTCTGGCCTCAGGTGTGGATTGATTAATCCCAGGAGTATACCTAGATGAAGTACCTGGCAGATCCCTAACAGAAGGCCAATATTATCAGATTCTATATTTTTGTGCCATTTTTAAATTTCCTTTAAAGAGGCTCTGTCACCAGATTATAAGTGCCCTATCTCCTACATAATGTGATCGGCGCTGTAATGTAGATAACAGCAGTGGTTTTTATATTGAAAAACGATCATTTTTGAGCAAGTTATGAGCTAGTTTAGATTTATGCTAATGAGTTTCTCAATGGACAACTGGGTGTGTTTTTACTTTTTACCAAGTGGGTGTTGTACAGAGGAGTGTATGACGCTGACCAATCAGTGACTAATCAGTGTCCTACACTTCCCATTGTTCCAGCCCAGCATGATCCACAGCACAGTGTGATTGTGCAGTGAAAGAAGCTGGGCTGGAACAATGAGAAGTGTATGATGCTGATTGATCACTGATTGGTCGGCCTCATACACTTCTCTGTGCAACACCCAGTTGGTAAAAAGTAAAAACACGCCCAGTTGTCCATTGAGAATGTTATTAGCATAAATCGAAACTAGCTCATAATTTGCTCAAAAATGATTGTTTTTCAAAATAAAAACCACTGTTGTTATCTACATTACAACGCCGATCAGATTATGTAGGAGATAGGGCATTTATAATCTGGTGACAGAGCCTCTTTAAGATCTTTGTTATTCTGGAAAGCCGTTTCTGTATTATCAGCCTTCAATATTTTAAATGTTCTTTGTTTTTGTCTTATTATATTTAGAACTTCCCTATTCAGCCATATTTGTTTCATTTTATTCCAAGTCAGTTTGTTACCAGAGGTTATAAACTTATTACACAAATCATGCAATATATTTTTAAAACTCATCATATAGCTTCACTATCTCTATTTACCATTACATGAGCCCAGTCAACAAGGCTAAGTTGATAACATTTTGCTTTTCTGAAATTTCAGGTTTTTGTAGCTCCCCCTTGTACCACTTTATTGAATATTATTTTGAAATTTACTGTAATATGGTCCCTGGTGCACAAGTGCTCCTGGATCTCCACATCTGATATTGTATCCTGTCTATTAGACAAGGCCACATCTAGCAGTGCATCTCCTCTGAGTGAAATAATGGTCTTGAATTGTGGATAAAAGCATATAGCTTTTACAACATCCGGCCTTTATGTCCCAATTAATGTCAGGATAGTTGAAATCCCCCTTAATAAGGAACCCATTATTATTATTTGCTGCCTATTCTATTTATTGCAGCCTTTTATCCCAGCCTGTACAGCTATGTTCGGTGGCTTATAACAAACTCTAATCATTGCCCGATCCATGGATATTTATTCATAAAGACTCCAAACTGTTACCGTCTCCCCTAATGTCTTCATTCAGCACTGGCCTTAGACTAGGTTTTACAAATAGACAAACCCCTCCCTTTTTGACATCTTTTCTGTCCTTGTTTATTTAGTCAATTGTAACATGGATATTTTGCCATTTCATATATACACATATCAGCCATAACATTAAAGAGAACCTTTCCCCTGCGCATACATGTGCAGTGAGTGCAGCATGTAATGGGCAGGGCTTCACCAACTCTCTCTCACTTTACATTTTTTTCCCCATCTACCTCCGTTATATACATATCGGTGCCGTTATATTTGTCGCCCGATATGTATATAAGCCCTTGAACTGTGAATGGGGCGTTTCTATCTAACTTAATGGCAAGGGGGCGTGATCACTTTGCTCTGACACTGTCCAATCAGCTACGAATAGTGTCAGGGCGGCTCCCCCTGTGTTCCCTCTTCCAACACATCAAAAACTGTTTACATTTGCTGCCTAATATATCCCACCCATTTGACAGGTGCAATTGTAATGAGATAATCTTTGTTATTTACTTCACCTGTCAATGGTTTTTAAGTCCTTCCAGCAGGTCCGGCGTCAGCACCCGGTGAACCCGGGAAGTGCCGGGACCCACTACCCTTGTCGCTGCCATCATCACAGCATCACTGTCCATATATGGACAGTGATGACGGGAGGAGAGAAGGAGTCCCAGGCAGAACACTAGTGGCTCTGCTCCGGGACTCCGTTTCTGGGAAAGCCCCTGACATCACTGTCCATATATGGACAGTGATGTCAGAGGGAGAGAAGGAGTCCCAGGCAGAGCGCTACAAGTGGCTCTGCTCCCGGACTCCGTCTCTGGGGAAGCCCCTGACATCACTGTCTGTATATGGACAGTGTTGTCATGAGCAGAGCAGTGTCCCAGGCAGAGTGCTAGTAGCGCTCTGGCCAGGACTTTGGCTCTGGGGTTGCCCCTGATATCACTAGCCGTATATGGACAGTGATGTCAGGGCTTTCCCAGAGCTGGAGTACCAGAACAGAGCCGGAGTACCAGAGCAGAGACTTTACTAGCGCTCTGTCTGGGACTTCAGCTTTGCTCCAGACCTCACTATCCATATATAGACAGTGATGTCAGGAGCAGAGCAGGTGTCCCAGTCAGAGCGCTAGTAGTGCTATGGCTCTGGGGTTGCCCCTGACAACACTGTCCATGTATTGACAGTGACATCAGGGGTTTCTCCTGAAGGGGAATCCCCTCCTAGAAGCAACCCCAAAGGCACTACCTACAGGGAGGAAAACTGTGGGGCACTACCAGGGAGGATGGCTGTGTGGCACAACCAGGGAGGGGGTCTGTGTGGCACAAGCAGGGAGGGGGGCTGTGGGGCACAACCTGGAAGGAGGGGGCTGTGTGGCACTACCTAGGAGGAGGGGGCTGTGTGGCACTACCTTGGAGGAGAGGTCTCTGTGGCACTACCTACAGAGAGCACTAAATTTACGGGGGTAGAAACTGGGGGCCTAATGTCTGTATGGGGACACAAAGTGACGTTTTCTGACATTTTACTCCCGCCGTGAGTTCCCCCGTAAAGGGGCCTACAAGGCTGTGTTGCCAGATAGCCCACATAAACCTGGAGCCTGCCCTGCCTTTCAGCCGCATCCATTTTTCAAATTTTCATTTACATTTTTTTCTCCCCACCTTCCAAAACCCATAACTTTTTTATTTTTCTGTCAATATAGCTAGCCCTATGAGGGCTTGATATTTGCAGAAAGAGTTGTAGTTATTCCTGGTACCATTTATTGTACCATATAATGTACTAGCATATGGGGAAAAAAATGCTTCGCGGGGTGGAAAATTAATAAAAACCTGTGATTTCTCCATTGTTTTTTTGTGCTTCGTTGTTATGGCGTTCACCCTGCAATGAAAAAGGAATGTTAACTTTCTGCGGATCAATACAATTACGGTGATACTAAATTGATATCGTTTTTTTTTATATATATTTTACTACTTTTACAAGGAAGAAACTAATTGTAAAAAATTAAATTTCTGTAATTAATAACGGTCGAGTGCGATCCCGCTTGTTATCATGAAGTGTCGGCTGTAACATACAGCTGACACCCACGTTGCAGCCCGCGATTCCGCTCCATACTTCCCCTACCTGGCTATGACGTAAGTTTACGTCATACGTCGGGAAGGGGTTAAGGGGTTTTCCCATAATCATAAATTATCACCTATCCACAGCATAGGTGATCAATTTCTGATAGGTGAATAACTGAACTGGGGAACCTAGAAAATTTCAAAATAGGTTTTCTAAACAGAACAATCTTTTTAAAACTGGGACCGTAGGCATTTGCTTTAGTCATGTTCCCGTGAACCATGGTAATTGACTTAGTTTTGATACCTACAGTACCTTAAATTTTCCTGCAGTTTATTAAACTATTTTAACTATAATATATATTTTGTTAAATAAGTGACTTCACTTTTTTTGCTATGAATGCTGGTTCAGCAAACCTATGATTACTTTAGTTACACGGGCAAATATACATGTATAAAATACGAGCGGCAGAACTTTTTGAATTGCATATGCACTTTTGTGAAATACATTGTACTGTGTGATTCATTGCCCTGTTGAAAAACATCATTTTACCTTTTGAACATTTTCACCTTCTTTTTGCACCAAAATAAGAATAAATGAACCACTTAAACTTCTGTATGTAGTATAAATCTAAACAATAGTAGAAGTCTTGAAGCTAAAAGCAGGAATGGGCCATCTTATATACTTACCTGTTGTCATGTGTGAGAGTACATCTTTTGATGCTTTATGCTTTTATTGTTCCACTTATAAATCAGCCTCTGCAAAAAGTTTACCACATAGTAAATTTTAGTAGAAAGGACTTACTTGTTTCAAGCGACTACATTTTAGTAAATAATATAGTGATTTATCCATAGATTTACACTGGAGTCAATTTTATTTTTAGTTAAGCTACCATCTCTTCCTAAAAAACTCCCTTCAGATGCCTTCTAACCATTAAAAGTATTTACAGAACAGCTTAAACAGCAGATGTCTTTTTACTGTTGGGGGTTTGGATTAAATTGTGATGTAAACCCCAATAGAAAGATTACACTCATTAAAAAGAATCTCTCACCCAGCAAACTTGGACTTCTATCAAATCCTGCTCCACTTCCTTTGTTTGGTCATGGCAGATAGGTTTTTATTTACTTATACAGTACAATAGAAAAATGCTAGTTAGTAATATCCTTGCAACATCGTCTCCAACAGTGAACAGAAATATAGTTATGTACTGTACTATAAAACGTGTATTAAAGTTTCCAAGGCAGGAATCAACACAAACATACAGTAAAAGAACTGTTTAAATTCAACTTTGTGTCATTTTAATATGCCAGTATTACAGATATTTACATCAATATATTGCTATTTGATTATTTATTTCATACTTATACAGTAGATAATATCTTGGCACATGGTGATTGATTAAAACAAAGAGAAGTGAGGGAATCATGTGATCTGAATCATGTGCCCTTCAACATTTCGGAAATAAAAAAAGGTAAACCGCCAACAATCTAGTACATTGCATGTAGGCTTCACAGTATACTGACCATGTCATTAAAATCAGTTGACCATTCTCTAATACTGTTAGCAGTTATACGTCCATGAATTTTAACCCTATAGAAGAGAACAGCCTTCCTCATGATCTGGTAGGAAAGAGAAGGACCTGGTACAATACTGACCTGGTACAAATTATTGGTTACCCATTTGGACCGGATCCATCTCGTTGTGCCCGTGGTCGCTGACCGCTGGCACATCCTACCTACCAGCAGAGACACCGGCACATGGTGCGCACCCGCCGCACTGAAGCCTGTAGGGTGCGGGCGCGCTCGTTCCCGGTCTTAAAGGGCCAGCACACGCACCAGTTTAACGTTCCCTGGCCAATCCCTAATACATCCTGGACTATAAAAAGGGCTCTGCCCTTCCTCTCCTTGCCTGAGCGTTGTTGTGTCTACCCATGTTCGTTGGCAAATGGTCCCTTAGTTGTATCCTTTTTCCAGTGTTTCTGTATCCTGTTTCCTGTTTCCTGTATCCCGTATCCAGTAATTGTGTTTGTTCCTGAGCGAAGTCTAGTGTTGGTGTCGACTTCATCCTCTGTGCCACGTGTCATCTGCTACGCCAAGCATTATCTGCCCAGCCAAATTTCATCTGTCACACCTAGTGTCATCTGCCACGTCAAGTGTCATCTGTGCCGAGGAGTCTGCTATGCCATAGTGTCGGCTACGCCACGTGTCTGTCAAAAAACAGGACAGGTACTCCAGTTCTAAAGACTGTTATTGACTCATGTTTGGCCAACTGCTAACCCGCTACGGCGAAGTGGCCTAGTGGGTCCACATACCCCACAGCTGTGACACATCCCTGTTGGAGGAGTAGGAAAGCAATTCACTGTATTCTACGATATATTTACTTGTGCTCCCACAAAGTATAAGAAAATGTAATTCACTGAAGTGATAAATGAGTAAAACGTATAAATTTAATTTCATAACTCTCTAAAAACAGGGGTACAATCACCACTGTGAGGAAGCCCCACCGTGTGCATTAAAAACATATTAAACAAATACTCCAATTACTGGTTCATTTGTGAACCCTCTCTAACTGAGTATACTTGAAAGATATATATATATGGGATCAGCGTTTCAACATTGGTGTATCAGTGGATTTGACCCTAAAACACACCAGAGCCTGCAGTTACCGCTCCTAAATCACCTGGTGCTAGGGTGAACAACAGTGCCGCTGTCACCTACGCTATGATCCCTCACTAACCTGACCCTACGCGTTTCTATACATATATTTCATCAGGGGTCTATAACTTCGTCATTCTGGCTATGGTGCCAGCGATATTCAAACAGTAGCAGATATTCTGCTATACAACACGGAAACGTGCTCGCATGGATGTCAGCGGCACGCTTCACTCCGGACCCAGAGTTGATATAGCTAATACTCCTCCCCCAGGGCTAAGGCAGTGCCCTTCAAAACAGCCAATCACAGTGGCCCACCTCATCCGTGACGTCTGACAATGTGACTTCCAGCCGTCAGCTGACGTACCCGGAAGTAACATCAACAACATCAACCGAACGCACAGGCACAGTGGGAGGCCGAGAACGCATCTCCTTACTGCACTCAAGCCCACTCTCACCAGGGACAGAGTATGACGATAACATTAGGATAAACAAACTTACCCCCGAGGAAGCCACTTTGTGGCGATATGCGTGGGGCTTTCTATCCCTTTTCTCCCCCATATAGCTTGAGACACAGGACATGCTGATCTGATGCCTAATCGGTGCAACATTTTTACACACTTTTTTCAAGACTATATGCATTGCATGTCTGCTCTGGGGGCCTAGGTGAGTGTAAGGAGGTAGCTATTTGCTAGCCACTTATCATGGTGGTATTTCCCCATTCAGTGATCTATACATGGCATTCTTTATGCTATTTTAAATGTTTTTAACTTTTATGTAGTGCTTTTTTGTATTCAATAAACAGAGATTCTTTCGTATACTGATATGGCTATTCCTTGAAAGTTACATCTTTTTGCCTTATACATATCCATTTGTTTTGTTTGTTCCACAATTGTTTACAGGGAATGTGGCAGGATATATGCAGTGCCTGCCAGTGATATACATATATAGATGTAGTGTTGCGTCCCTTTGTGTTAAGTCTTACATCTTATGTGCGTGACACCATGGATGTATTAAAACAAATTGATGGTATTAAGCTGGAACAGAACACATTATTGGCTAGCCTTGATGTAGAGGCATTGTATTCCTCTATTCCGCATGGGCTTGGTTGTGAAGCAGCGGAATATTTTCTTAAATCTCGAGGCACTCAATATGTGGCTCACAATCAGCTTGTGTTGCAAATGTTACATTTTGTGTTATAAAGGAACGTATTTGTCTTTGAGGATCGCATCTTTCACCAGCAACGTGGCACAGCAATGGGGAGTCCTACTGCTCCCACCTATGCGAATTTGTATCTTGGCTGGTGGTAAGAGACAGTAGTTTTTGTTGAAAAATGTTCAAATTGAACTTCATCAATAGGTCTTTGGACTAGATATATTGATGACGTGTTGTTGCTTTGGAATTCCACAGTTGAAGATTTTAATACCTTTGTGGCAGCCCTAAATGAGAATAATCTGGGGCTGAGGTTTACAAGTGAAATTAGTGATCGGGAATTATCTTTTCTGGATCTCAAAATCATTCAAACTAAGGAAGGCACAATTCGTACTAAAGTACATCGTAAGGAGACAGCTACTAACAGCTTTTTACATTGGGATATTTGTCACCCTTATCCCCTCAAAAGAGGTATCTCCAGGGGCCAATTTATGAGAGTACGCCGGAACTGTAGCTCTATGGATGACTTTGAGATACAGTCGCAAGATCTCGCAAATAGATTGAAGGAGAGAGGTTTCCCCAAAGGGGTAATTAGAAAAGCCTATGAGGGAGCGAGGGATTCAGACAGGCAGAGTCTCTTAGTTCCTAGACAATGGAAAGAAGAAAAAGTTACGAGACTTATAGGTACCTTCGACTCCAAACAATCTGAGGTTATGAAAATATTAAAAAGATACTGGCGCATCCTCAGTGCAGATGCAGATTTGGTGGATCAGATTACACAATGGCCTTCAGTCACGTTCCGCAGAGGCAAGAATATCAGAGATAGGGTGATGCATAGTTGTTTTGACCCTATAACACAAAAAGGAACTTGGTTGAATAGACAGATACCAGGTACACATAAATGTGGCAGTTGCAAAGCTTGTGACTTTATCCAGAATGGGAGAAAATTTCAAAGTGTTACCACCAAGGTCGAGTATGACATTCAAGACTTTGTTAACTGTAAAACAGCAGGGGTGGTTTATTTGATTACATGTCCATGCCCACTGAATTATGTAGGCAAAACTGTGCGGCAGTTTCGGCGCCGGATTAGAGAACACGTTGGAGATGTTATAAATGAAAGAGATACTCCCATATCTAAGCACGTACATGCAAAACATCAGGGCAGAGCGGAATGTCTAAAATTTCAGGCGATTGAACTGGTGCGGGGAGGGGACTGGGACAATCTTATTCTGCATAAAGAGGCCCAGTGGATCTATAGGTTGGCTTGCATACAGCCTGAAGGTCTAAACGAGCAAACAAACTATACCTGTTTTATTTAAATAGATATCCTAATGCTACCATCTATGGATGTCTAAGAATGTGTGTTGCTGTGTTTTTTTTTTTTTTCTGGATATTATACAATCTCTTGCAGTGCACCATTCTTTTCTAACAGGCATAGTCGTTCTTCAGAAATAAATGTTTTAAATTCAAAGTGTGGCAAATACGAATATTGCCTATTCATTCACATATAGTGTATTTTAGGAGTAGGAAAGCAACCATAAACTTATGGTCTAAAGTGTTGAAATCTTGAAAACGTAGAACTGGGCAATGCCTGATATCATGGACGTAACTATAGTCGTAGCACTCATAGCAGCTGCTATGGGGCCCAAAAGCTTGAGGGGGCCCAAGCAGGTGCAAGAACATTGTTGTTTTTTTTGTGGGGAATAACAAGTTGGTGGCTTTCTGTTATCTCGCACTACTTGGTTTATAATGTTTTGCACAATTGCCTATACCTTTAGTTATTGCTAGTTATGCTGCTCTTTCATTTTCCTGTCACTAGGTGGTGAGGCCCATCTCATATGTATTCTAGTTACTCCCCTGCCTGCTACCATCATTGTTTTAATAAATCTTATTACAGAAAAATGCCTCTTTCTCCACTTATCAGACTATTCTGCTCCTCCCCCCTTCAGTTCTGGATTGCAGGACTCCTCAGTGGTCGTTTCCACAAGTGCTCGTTATGGTTCATAATGAGTTGACTTGGGCAACATAGGAATGTTTGAAAAAGTATCATCCTACCCCATATAGCATATTAACTGTTTGGAGGCGAAAATGGACAGACCCCATTTAAAGATTTGCAGCACTGTCACAAAGTATCCTTAGAACTGCGAGTGGTCCATACTTGTTACATTTCCATGAAGATGAAACATGCACTGAAATCTGATCAAAAACATTTTTCATTAGTAGCCCTCAAAGCAAATACTAAAAAGGTGGCTCCTTTCAGGCATTAACATAGTTGTTATATGTGACTTGCAATTTATATTCATTGTAATTTCTATAAAAAACGTTGTAACTACCAATAAAGCATGTGATAATTTTTGGCATGATAAATTAATGAAGATATTATGAACCACATTTGAATAATTTAAATAAAAGTCAGTAGAAAATAAATTCTTAAAGCTACAGTCCACACACATATTTTTCCGATTGTGTAATTCCCCTGTTACTGCATACATGTTCTATTACCATTGCAGTTCTATCTATGTGGAGGTGCATAGTGCCAGAGTGACCTATTGATTTGTCATATCTGTTTCATGGGAAAAAGCCAGTGCTTAAATCTGATATGCTTTTACTCCATTAAGCAAGCCAGTGCAAAATGTCATTATTAGGGGAAAGTGACCTAAAAAAAAGCGCAGATAAACATTACACAATCTTTTAAGAAGGACACCTGAAACTAGAATGTCACTAAGATATGCGAGAAATATGTCTGATGGCTTGCTGAATCCCGTCTACATGTCTTTGTTAATAGATGGAACAAATCCAAGTCTTCAAGCTTTCAGAATGCCAAACATGCAGCATTACAGATACATTTATTAACAAAGGTAGTTAAAAGAGTATTCCCATCTTAGACATATATGGCATATCCACAGACCCTGACCTTAACTATTGACAAGGAATGTATGTACAAACCAGAACAAAGTTTTATTGAAAGGGGTTGTCAACTTTGGACAATGCCAAAGTTTTAAAACAGTCGTTTGACAATAAGCTGATCAAAATGTTTCACTCTGTGGGAACCCTAGCGGTCAGCTCAGTGGCGTAACTATCGCCGTAGCAGCCATAGCGGCTGCTGCGGGCCCGCGGCATGAGGGGGCCCGTATCGCCCGCCGGCACGGGCCCCCAACATGGCCGGAGGCTCCGCTAGCAGCCGCTACGGCTGCTACAGCGCGACGCTACTGAACACTACGGCAGAGCAGGGAGGTATCTCCCCGCTCTGCCATTAAACAAAAGACATGTATCCCCTATCCACAGGATAGGGGATACATGTGTGATCGCTGGCATTGATAGGGAGAACGGGGGACTGAAAGTCCCCTGAAGTTCTCCATCACAAACCTCGGACTTCCGGGGTCTGTGTCGACAGCTCCGTAGAAATGAATGGAGCGCAGGTCGCGCTTGTGCGCATGCGTGACCAGCGCTCCTTTCATTTTTATTGAGCTGCGCAGACGCCGGAAGTCAGGGGTTAGCCATGGAGAACATTGGGGGACTTTCAGTCCCCCGTTCTCCCTATCGCTGCCAGCGATCACACATGTATCCCCTATCCTGTGGGGATACATGTCATTACCTACAGGGGGGGACTCTGCATGCTGTTACCTACAGGGAGGGGGACTCTGCATGCCGTTACCTACAGGGGGGGGGACTCTGCATGGCGTTACCTACAGGGGGGGGGACTCTGCATGACGTTACCTACAGGGGGGGACTCTGCATGCCGTTACCTACAGGGGGGGGGGACTCTGCATGCCGTTACCTACAGGGGGGGACTCTGCATGGCCTTACCTACAGGGGGGACTCTGCATGGCCTTACCTACAGGGGGGGGACTCAGCATGGCCTTACCTACAGGGGGGGGGGACTCTGCATGGCCTTACCTACAGGGGGGGGACTCTGCATGGCGTTACCTACAGGGGGCTGACTCTGCATAGCATTACCTACAGGGGGGACTCTGCATGCCGTTACCTACAGGGGGGCGGACTCTGCATGGCGTTACCTACAGGGGGGACTCTGCATGGCGTTACCTACAGGGGGGACTCTGCATGGCGTTACCTACAGGGGGGACTCTGCATGGCGTTACCTACAGGGGGGGACTCTGCATGGCGTTACCTACAGGGGGGGACTCTGCATGGCGTTACCTACAGGGGAGGGGACTCTGCATGGCGTTACCTACAGGGGAGGGGACTCTGCATGCTGTTACCTACAGAGGGGGGACTCTGCATGGGGTTACCTACAGGGGGGGGACTCTGCATGGCGTTAGTTACAGGGGGGGACTCTGCATGGTGTTACCTACAGGGAGGGGGTCTGCATGGCGTTACCTACAGGGGGGGGAGTCTGCATGGCGTTACCTACAGGGGGGACTCTGCATGGCGTTACCTACAGGGGGGGGACTCTGCATGGCGTTACCTACAGGGGGGGACTCTGCATGGTGTTACCTACAGGGGGGGACTCTGCCTGGCGTTACCTACAGGGGGGGGGACTCTGCATGGCGTTACCTACAGGGGGGGGACTCTGCATGGCGTTAACTACAGGGGGGGGGACTCTGCATGGCGTTACCTACAGGGGGGGACTCTGCATGGCGTTACCTACAGGGGGGGACTCTGCATGGCGTTACCTACAGGGGGGGGACTCTGCATGGCGTTACCTACAGGGGGGGGGACTCTGCATGGCGTTAACTACAGGGGGTGACTCTGCATGGCGTTACCTACAGGGGGGGAACTCTGCATGGCGTTACCTACAGGGGGGGAACTCTGCATGGCATTACCTACAGGGGGGGAACTCTGCATGGCGTTACCTACAGGGGGGGAACTCTGCATGGCGTTACCTACAGGGGGGGGACTCTGCATGGCGTTACTTACAGGGGGGGACTCTGCATGGCGTTACCTACAGGGGGGGACTCTGCATGGCGATACCTACAGGGGGGGGACTCTGCATGGCGTTACCTACAGGGGGGGACTCTGCATGGCGTTACCTGCAGGGGGGGACTCTGTATGGCGTTACCTACAGGGGGGACCCTGTATGGCGTTACCTACAGGGGGGGACTCTGTATGGCGTTACCTACAGGGGGGGACTTTGTATGGCGTTACCTGCAGGGGGGGGACTTTGTATGGCGTTACCTACAGGGGGGACTCTGTATGGCGTTACCTACAGGGGGGACTCTGTATGGCGTTACCTACAGGGGGGGGACTCTGTATGGCGTTACCTACAGGGGGGACTCTGCATTGCGTTACCTACAGGGGGGGACTCTGCATGGCGTTACCTACAGGGGGGGACTTTGTATGGCGTTACCTGCAGGGGGGGGACTCTGTATGGCGTTACCTACAGGGGGGACTCTGTATGGCGTTACCTACAGGGGGGACTCTGTATGGCGTTACCTACAGGGGGGGACTCTGTATGGCGTTACCTACAGGGGGGGGACTCTGCATGGCGTTACCTACAGGGGGGGACTCTGCATGGCGTTACCTACAGGGGGGGACTCTGCATGGCGTTACCTACAGGGGGGGACTCTGCATGGCGTTACCTACAGGGGGGGGACTCTGCATGGCGTTACCTACAGGGGGGGGGACTCTGCATGGCGTTAACTACAGGGGGTGACTCTGCATGGCGTTACCTACAGGGGGGGAACTCTGCATGGCGTTACCTACAGGGGGGGAACTCTGCATGGCATTACCTACAGGGGGGAACTCTGCATGGCGTTACCTACAGGGGGGGAACTCTGCATGGCGTTACCTACAGGGGGGGGACTCTGCATGGCGTTACCTACAGGGGGGGACTCTGCATGGCGTTACCTACAGGGGGGGACTCTGCATGGCGATACCTACAGGGGGGGGACTCTGCATGGCGTTACCTACAGGGGGGGACTCTGCATGGCGTTACCTGCAGGGGGGGACTCTGTATGGCGTTACCTACAGGGGGGACCCTGTATGGCGTTACCTACAGGGGGGGACTCTGTATGGCGTTACCTACAGGGGGGGACTTTGTATGGCGTTACCTGCAGGGGGGGGACTTTGTATGGCGTTACCTACAGGGGGGACTCTGTATGGCGTTACCTACAGGGGGGACTCTGTATGGCGTTACCTACAGGGGGGGGACTCTGTATGGCGTTACCTACAGGGGGGACTCTGCATTGCGTTACCTACAGGGGGGGACTCTGCTTGGCGTTACCTACAGGGGGGGACTTTGTATGGCGTTACCTGCAGGGGGGGGGACTCTGTATGGCGTTACCTACAGGGGGGACTCTGTATGGCGTTACCTACAGGGGGGACTCTGTATGGCGTTACCTACAGGGGGGCGACTCTGTATGGCGTTACCTACAGGGGGGGGACTCTGCATGGCGTTACCTACAGGGGGGGACTCTGCATGGCGTTACCTACAGGGGGGGACTCTGCATGGCGTTACCTACAGGGGGGGACTTTGTATGGCGTTACCTGCAGGGGGGGGACTCTGTATGGCGTTACCTACAGGGGGGACTCTGTATGGCGTTACCTACAGGGGGGGACTCTGTATGGTGTTACCTACAGGGGGGGACTCTGCATGGCGTTACCTACAGGGGGGACTCTGTATGGCGTTACCTACAGGGGGGGGGACTCTGTATGGCGTTACCTACAGGGGGGGGACTCTGTATGGCGTTCTCTACAGAGGGGGCTGTATGGTGTTATCTACAGGGGCTGTATGGCGTTATGTACAGGGGGGATGTAAAAAAGGCACTATCTACAAGGGGGGGGATTGTGTGACACCCAGGGGAGGGGGGGCCCCAGTCAAAAGTTTGCTATGGGGCCCAGTCTTTCCTAGTTACGCCCCTGGGTCAGCTGTAATCTGTGGGGAAACCTGGCAGTAAGTCTTCAATCTCCCTGCAGCACCACCACAAGGGAAATTAAGCATTACACTGCTCATTTAAATAAATGGGTTGTCTGTGTAAGGCAGGACAGGACAGGTCCTCCAAAATGAGAGCTGCTCTGCATAACTGTTCTCCAATCTGAAATGAGGGTTCAGAACAGAGGACTCTCTGTATTAAGGTAACACTAAACCTAGAAAGGAATATAAAGTGAACGTGAAATAAAGGAGCCCAGACTGTTTATCAGTCCGCAGGATTCCTGCAACCTCATAGAAATAGAACAGAAGGGTTAAAGGAGTATTCCGGCCACTGAAAAATATACAGCAACAGACCTGGCTTGAAAAAGTAAAGCACTTACTAATTGACTGTTACTATGTAATTCCAGTGCTTGTCCGAGATCCTGTTACACTCACGATGTGCCGTAAGCTGTGTACTTCCTAGTGCTAACCTCTCAGCCTAACTGCTCTTTGAGAACTGCTCTCCTTCCCTTATGTGACGACACATCACTGTTCACGTGCTAGATGGGTCTTGGCTTACAGCTTGCATACAGCGAAGGAGGTTAGCCAAGCCCCAATTAGTATGTGAACAGTGATGTGTTGTCACAGAAGGGAGGGGGAGAAGTTCTCAGAGAGCGGTGAGGCTGAAAGGCTATCATAAGGAAGTGCAAACAGAACCGATAAAAACAAGGGGACATACAAAAACACGAAAAAGGCCATACTTACAAATGGACACAGCCAGGTCAGAAACGCTGGTGAAGGAGTGAGCAGGTGCTTTAAATAATAATAGCCACTCCCACTAGTCTTGAGGGGAGTGCTGTGTGGTGCATGGGATGTGTAGTAAGAAATAATAAATGAATAGTGTGTGTGCAAGTGTAATACTATAAGTGAAATATAGGGGGCAGTAATGAGTGAAGTGCCTCAAAAGAAATAAATGGATAATGTGGTGCAAGGGAGTGAAACATGGAGGGATAGTGTGTACGTCATGAGGCACAACGTGTATAGCCAGGTAGAAGCCTATTTGTGACGCCTTGATAATTCATAGAGCGGGCTACCCTGCTTGCTATGCCAAACAACAACACACCATGCTCTCCCAGCATCAAAGACCCGGCTGTGTCCAAGAGAAGCGAAAATACATAATAATGAAAAATACCTGGGGCATTAGTAATCATTTTGGCCAAAAGGACGCAAGCTCGCAATCCACGACAAGGATCCCCAGACTTGCGAGTCCCTAACTCCTAAACTGGAACAGAACGTTCCTGATGCACAAACAGAACCGATAAAAACAAGGGGACATATACAAAAACACCGAAAAAGGCCATACTTACAAATGGACACAGCCAGGTCAGAAACGCTGATGAAGGAGTGAGCAGGTGCTTTAAATAATAATAGCCACTCCCACTAGTCTTGAGGGGAGTGCTGTGGGGTGCATGGGATGTGTAGTAATAAATAATAAATGAATAGTGTGTGTGCAAGTGTAATACTATAAGTGAAATATAGGGGGCAGTAATGAGTGAAGTGCCTCAATAGAAATAAATGGATAATGGGGTGCAAGGGACTGAAACATGGAGGGATAGTGTGTACGTCATGAGGCACAACGTGTATAGCCAGGTAGAAGCCTATTTGTGACGCCTTGATAATTCATAGAGCGGGCTACCCTGCTTGCTATGCCAAACAACAACACACCATGCTCTCCCAGCATCAAAGACCCGGCTGTGTCCAAGAGAAGCGAATATACATAATAATGAAAAATACCTGGGGCATTAGTAATCATTTTGGCCAAAAGGACGCAAGCTCGCAATCCACGACAAGGATCCCCAGACTTGCGAGTCCCTAACTCCTAAACTGGAACAGAACGTTCCTGATGCACAAACAGAACCGATAAAAACAAGGGGACATATACAAAAACACCGAAAAAGGCCATACTTACAAATGGACACAGCCAGGTCAGAAACGCTGATGAAGGAGTGAGCAGGTGCTTTAAATAATAATAGCCACTCCCACTAGTCTTGAGGGGAGTGCTGTGTGGTGCATGGGATGTGTAGTAAGAAATAATAAATGAATAGTGTGTGTGCAAGTGTAATACTATAAGTGAAATATAGGGGGCAGTAATGAGTGAAGTGCCTCAATAGAATTAAATGGATAATGGGGTGCAAGGGAGTGAAACATGGAGGGATAGTGTGTACGTCATGAGGCACAACGTGTATAGCCAGGTAGAAGCCTATTTGTGACGCCTTGGTTAGCCAAGCCCCAATTAGTATGTGAACAGTGATGTGTTGTCACAGAAGGAAGTACACAGCTTCCCGCCCATTATGAGTGTAATAAAACCCCGACAAAGCACTGAATTTGGATAGTAACACTCAATTACTATGTGCTTTACTTTTTCAATCAAGGTCTGTTGCTGTGTTTTATTAGAGGCCCTTTAATTTTTAGCTGAGCTCTTCCATATTTGGCTGGTAAACAACTGCAGGGGCGGGTCGTTAACCATGGGGCGGAGCTTAGCAATCTTTGTGTACTATTGCAGATAGAGCAGTGGAGCAGTCTCTCAGACAGACATCGGATTGGGCAAAGAAGGAGGGAGGACAAGGCTAATCTCCTAGGACACAAAGGAAATTTATTTTTATATATTTCTCAGTTTTAATTGCAATATGAGGCAGAATAGGGGGAGAAGATTAACCCCTTAATACCGAAGGTATTTTAAACCTTAATTGACCAAACAATTTTTTAAGTTTTTCCATCAAAGAGCTATAACTTTTTTATTTTTTCCGCCGACATAGACGTATAAAGTCTTGGACAAGTTGTATTTTTTAATAGTACTATTTTGGGGAACATATAATTTATTGATTAACCTTCTATTGAATTTTTTGGTTGGGTAGAGTAAAAAAAAACTGAAATTTCACCATTCTTTTTTGCATTCTAAATTTACGCAGTTTACTGTGTGGTATAAATAATATCAGCATTGTGAGAAACTAGACATGGACCGCACAATCCACAGTATATACGTTGATCTGAGCCGCTAGGCATAATTTAGAAACATGAACAAGAGGTTCTTTGTAAACATTTTGATCAAATTGTATGCAAGCCCACTTGCCACTTCACGGTGACCTCTTTTAAGTGGGTCCCTACTCTAGCGGTTGCAGCACCGCATGGCGGCTACCGCCACCGCAGCACCGCTCCTGCAGAGGGAGCAACCCAGGGGCCCAAAAGCACCCATGCCTTCAGACCGTGCCAAGCCTCCTTGGCTCTGGGCCACGTCCCCCCACAAGTGCAGCACTACAGCAACAGATACCACCATACAGCACCACAACATGTGAACAGATGGAATGAGCTGACCTTGCCATGCGCCCCCAGTGATCAACTGAGAGCACAAGCAAGTGCAGGAACACTTATGAGGTCATTCCTGAATTAAAATCAGCTGGGTATTTTTTCAAATCCGTGGAGTGCTGGTACCAAGTAAAACAAAGGAAATGAGGATAGACTATACAATATCAGCATTGTGAGAAACTAGACATGGACCGCACAATCCACAGTATATACGTTGATCTGAGCCGCTAGGCATAATTTAGAAACATGAACATGAGGTTCTTTGTAAACATTTTGATTAAACTGTATAAGCCCACTTGCCACTTCACGGCGACCTCTTTTAAGTGGGTCCCTACTCTAGCGGTTGCAGCACCGCATGGTGGCTACCGCCACCGCAGCACCGCTCCTGCAGAGGGAGCAACCCAGGGGGCCAAAAGCACCCATGCCTTCAGACCGTGCCAAGCCTCCTTGGCTCTGGGCCACGTCCCCCCACAAGTGCAGCACTACAGCAACAGATACCACCATACAGCACCACAACATGTGAACAGATGGAATGAGCTCACCTTGCCATGCGCCCCCAGTGGCCAACTGAGAGCACAAGCAAGAGCAGGAACACTTATGAGGTCATTCCTGAATTAAAATCAGCTGGGTATTTTTTCAAATGCGTGATACAGAGTCTATCCCCTCTGTTGTTTTGTTTTACTTGGTACCAGCACTCCACACTTTTGGCCCAGCTGATTTTAATTTAGGAATGATCTCATAAGTGTTCCTGCTCCTGCTTGTACTCTCAGTTGGCCACTGGGGGCGCATGGCAAGGTGAGCTCATTCCATCTGTTCACATGTTGTGGTGCTGTGTGGTGGTGTCTGTTGCTGTAGTGCTGCACTTGTGGGGGGACGTGGCCCAGAGCCAAGGAGGCTTGGCACGGTCTGAAGGCATGGGTGCTTTTGGGCCCCTGGGTTGCTCCCTCTGCAGGAGCGGTGCTGCGGTGGCGGTAGCCGCCATGCGGTGCTGCAACCGCTAGAGTAGGGACCCACTTTTAGAGGTCGCCGTGAAGTGGCAAGTGGGCTTGCATACAATTTGATCAAAATGTTTACAAAGAACCTCTTGTTCATATTTAAATATTTTGCCTAGCCGCAATTGATCATAGTATACAGTGGATGTGGGGTCCATGTCTATTCTCTCCCCTTTGATATGATACAGAGTCTATCCCCTCTGTTGTTTTGTTTTACTTGGTACCAGCACTCCACACTTTTGGCCCAGCTGATTTTAATTTAGGAATGATCTCATAAGTGTTCCTGCTCCTGCTTGTACTCTCAGTTGGCCACTGGGGGCGCATGGCAAGGTGAGCTCATTCCATCTGTTCACATGTTGTGGTGCTGTGTGGTGGTGTCTGTTGCTGTAGTGCTGCACTTGTGGGGGGACGTGGCCCAGAGCCAAGGAGGCTTGGCACGGTCTGAAGGCATGGGTGCTTTTGGGCCCCTGGGTTGCTCCCTCTGCAGGAGCGGTGCTGCGGTGGCGGTAGCCGCCATGCGGTGCTGCAACCGCTAGAGTAGGGACCCACTTTTAGAGGTCGCCGTGAAGTGGCAAGTGGGCTTGCATACAATTTGATCAAAATGTTACAAAGAACCTCTCGTTCATATTTAAATATTTTGCCTAGCCGCAATTGATCATAGTATACAGTGGATGTGCGGTCCATGTCTATTCTCTCCCCTTTGGTATAAATAATATGATAACTATATTGAGCAGGTCATTATGATTGCGCCGATACCATATTTATATAGGTTTTTATGTTTTACTACTTTTACACATGAAAAACACTTTTTTTGCAAAATATTTTTTTTTTGTGTCTCCATATTTGAGGAGCCATAACATTTTTGTTTTTCTGCCGATGCAGCTGTACGAAGGCTTTTTTTTTGTGGGACGTCTTGTGTTTTTTATCAGTACAATTTTGGAAATATGTGTAAGTTTTAACTTTTTTCATAATAAAGAATTTTGTAAGGGGAAAAAGTGGGTTTTACATTTTTTTTTCACTTGGGACTTTTATTTTTTTATTTAAAACTTTATTAAACCTTTTTAACTTTTTTTTTTAGTCCCACTAGGGGACTTTACTGTGTGATCTTTTGATTGCTTTTATAATACACTGCAATACTCCCGTATTGCATTGTATTATTGCTGACAGGCATCTGTTAGGCCATGCCTCTGGCATGGCCTAACAGGAAATCACTAGAGGCAGACCTGTGGATCGGATTTACTCTGCACGATCTTATAGAGCGCCAGTGAAGAGGAAATATGATTCCTGCACAGACTGTGCAGGGATCGGAATCTTTGCATTCTACAGAATGTTGGAGAATGCTGGGGCTGTAAGGTGTGGTGGTTAGCATGTGCTTTCTTCAACTGCATATACTGGAGACAAGGTGGTCTCTATTACAAGTATGGCCCTGCCTCCCATCAAGGGCAATCAAAATTAGTTGAGTTTAGCTTACAGCAGCTTGTATTCTGTAAATGTGACATACACCTCGATCTGCCATTATATAAAAACACTAACTGGTAAAGTGATTAACATTGATTATCTTGTTACAATGGCAGTTATCAAGGCGGGATATATGAGGCAGCAAGTGAATAGTCAGTTCTTGAAGTTGAAGTCTTGGTAAGTGTAAGGATTTAAGGGAGTCAGAGCATCTCCAAAATAACAGGTCTTGTGGGGTGTTCATGCTACGCAGTAGTTAGTTCCTACCAAAAGTGGTCAAAGGAAGGATAATTGGTGAACTGGCGACAGTGTTATGGCTGCCTAAGGCTCATTAATGTGCGTGGGGAGCTTGGCTAGCTTATCTAATCTGAACCCATAGAAAAACTACTGTAACACAAATTGCAGAAAAAGTTAATGCTGGCATTTTTATATATATATATATATATATATATATATATATATATATATATATATAGTGGAGGAAATAAGTATTTGATCCCTTGCTGATTTTGTAAGTTTGCCCACTGTCAAAGTCATGAACAGTCTAGAATTTTTAGGCTAGGTTAATTTTACCAGTGAGAGATAGATTATATTAAAAAAAATAAACAAAATCACATTGTCAAAATTATATATATTTATTTGCATTGTGCACAGAGAAATAAGTATTTGATCCCCTACCAATCATTAAGAGTTCAGCCTCCTCCAGACCAGTTACACGCTCCAAATCAACTTGGTGCCTGCATTAAAGACAGCTCTTACATGGTCACCTATATAAAAGACTCCTGTCCACAGACTCAATTAATCAGTCTGACTCTAACCTCTACAACATGGGCAAGACCAAAGAGCTTTCTAAGGATGTCAGGGACAAGATCATAGACCTGCACAAGGCTGGAATGGGCTACAAAACCATAAGTAAGACGCTGGGTGAGAAGGAGACAACTGTTGGTGCAATAGTAAGAAAATGGAAGACATACAAAATGACTGTCAATCGACATCGATCTGGGGCTCCATGCAAAATCTCACCTCGTGGGGTATCCTTGATCCTGAGGAAGGTGAGAGCTCAGCCGAAAACTACACGGGGGGAACTTGTTAATGATCTCAAGGCAGCTGGGACCACAGTCACCAAGAAAACCATTGGTAACACATTACGCCGTAATGGATTAAAATCCTGCAGTGCCCACAAGGTCCCCCTGTTCAAGAAGGCACATGTACAGGCCCGTCTGAAGTTTGCAAATGAACATCTGGATGATTCTGAGAGTGATTGGGAGAAGGTGCTGTGGTCAGATGAGACTAAAATTGAGCTCTTTGGCATTAACTCAACTCGCCGTGTTTGGAGGAAGAGAAATGCTGCCTATGACCCAAAGAACACCGTCTCCACTGTCAAGCATGTAGGTGGAAACATTATGTTTTGGGGGTGTTTCTCTGCTAAGGGCACAGGACTACTTCACTGCATCAATGGGAGAATGGATAGAGCCATGTACCGTCAAATCCTGAGTGAAAACCTCCTTCCCTCCACCAGCACATTAAAAATGGCTCGTGGCTGGGTCTTCCAGCACGACAATGACCCGAAACATACAGCCAAGGCAACAAAGGAGTGGCTCAAAAAGAAGCACATTAAGGTCATGGAGTGGCCTAGCCAGTCTCCAGACCTTAATCCCATCGAAAACTTATGGAGGGAGCTGAAGATCCGAGTTGCCAAGCGACAGCCTCGAAATCTTAATGATGTACAGATGATCTGCAAAGAGGAGTGGGCCAAAATTCCATCTAACATGTGTGCAAACCTCATCATCAACTACAAAAAACGTCTGACTGCTGTGCATGCCAACAAGGGTTTTGCCACCAAGTATTAAGTCTTGTTTGCCAAAGGGATCAAATACTTATTTCTCTGTGCACAATGCAAATAAATATATATAATTTTGACAATGTGATTTTCTGTTTTTTTTAAAATATAATCTATCTCTCACTGGTAAAATTAACCTAGCCTAGACTGTTCATGTCTTTGACAGTGGGCAAACTTACAAAATCAGCAAGGGATCAAATACTTATTTCCTTCACTGTATATATATATATATATATATATATATATATATATATACTACCGTTCAAAAGTTTGGGGTCACCCAGACAATTTTGTGGTTTCCATGAAAACTCACACTTATATTTATCAAATGAGTTGCAAAGTGACTAGAAAATATAGTCAAGACATTGACAAGGTTAGAAATAATGATTTTTATTTCAAATAATAATTTTCTTCTTCAAACTTTGCTTTCGTCAAAGAATGCTCCATTTGCAGCAATTACAGCATTGCAGACCTTTGGCATTCTAGCTGTTAATTTGCTGAGGTAATCGGGAGAAATTTCACCCCATGCTTCCAGAAGCCCCTCCCACAAGTTGGATAGGCTTGATGGGCACTTCTTGCGTACCATATGGTCACGCTGCTCCCACAACAGCTCTATGGGGTTGAGATATGTTGAGTGCACTGGCCACTCCATTACAGATAGGATACCAGCTGCCTGCTTCTTCCCTAAATAGTTCTAGCATAATTTGGAGGTGTGCTGTGGGTCATTGTCCTGTTGTAGGATGAAATTGGCTCCAATCAAGCGCTGTCCACAGGGTAAGGCATGGCGTTGCAAAATGGAGTGATAGCCTTCCTTATTCAAAACCCCTTTTACCTTGTACAAATCTCCCACTTTACCAGCACCAAAGCAAACCCAGAACATCACATTACCTCCACCATGCTTGACACATGGCGTCAGGCACTCTTCCAGCATCTTTTCAGTTGTTCTGAGTCTCACAAATGTTCTTCTGTGTGATCCAAACACCTCAAACTTCGATTTGTCTGTCCATAACACTTTTTTCCAATCTTCCTCTGTCCAATGTGTGTGTGCTTTTGCCCATATTAATCTTTTCCTTTTATTAGCCAGTCTCAGATATGGCTTTTTC
This sequence comes from Rhinoderma darwinii, assembly GCF_050947455.1. Classification (NCBI taxonomy): domain Eukaryota; kingdom Metazoa; phylum Chordata; class Amphibia; order Anura; family Rhinodermatidae; genus Rhinoderma; species Rhinoderma darwinii. The sequence continues at coordinate 334,965,926 of NC_134687.1, read as the reverse complement.
TTTGCCACTCTGCCCTGAAGGCCAGCATCCCGGAGTCGCCTCTTCACTGTAGACGTTGACACTGGCGTTTTTCGGGTACTATTTAATGAAGCTGCCAGTTGAGGACCTGTGAGGCGTCTATTTCTCAAACTAGAGACTCTAATGTACTTGTCTTGTTGCTCAGTTGTGCAGCGGGGCCTCCCACTTCTCTTTCTACTCTGGTCAGAGCCTGTGTGTGCTGTCCTCTGAAGGGAGTAGTACACACCGTTGTAGGAAATCTTCAGTTTCTTGGCAATTTCTCGCATGGAATAGCCTTCATTTCTAAGAACAAGAATAGACTGTCGAGTTTCACATGAAAGCTCTCTTTTTCTAGCCATTTTGAGAGTTTAATCGAACCCACAAATGTAATGCTCCAGATTCTTAACTAGTTTAAAGGAAGGTCAGTTTTATAGCTCCTCTAAACAGCAAAACTGTTTACAGTGGTGCTAACATAATTGCACAAGGGTTTTCAAGTGTTTTCTAATCATCCATTAGCCTTCTAACACAGTTAACAAACACAATGTACCATTAGAACACTGGAGTGATGGTTGCTGGAAATGGGCCTCTATACACCAATGTAGATATTGCATTAAAAACCAGACGTTTGCAACTAGAATAGTCATTTAGCACATTAACAATGCATAGAGTGTATTTCTGATTAATTTAATGTTACCTTCATTGAAAAAAACTGTGCTTTTCTTTCAAAAATCAGGAAATTTCTAAGTGACCCTAAACTTTTGAACGGTAGTGTATATCCAGAAATAAAGAGCAAGGAAGCAGCACTCAAAAAAAGTTAGGAATTTATTCACCAAACAAATGCACAGTTTCATCTCCTCAATGGAGGCAAAACATATGGAGTCCACTCAGGAGGAACATGTGTTTAGATTGCTGATTTTGGTTTTAATAATGATCACTATTTAAATTCAATTACTGTATAACACTTATTTAAAGGATCACGTTTGTTATATTATGGTCTAACAATTGCTTATTTTATATGTCATGTTTTGATTCTTAGCACGTTTTAACCCTTTCAGGACCGAGCTCATTTTGGCCTTCAGGACCAGCCCCATTTTTTCAAATCTGACATGTGTAATTTCATGTGTTGGTAACTCTGGAATGCTTTTGCCTATCCAAGCGATTGTGAGGTTGTTTTCTCATGACATATTGTACTTTATGTTAGTGGAAAAATGTGGTCAATAAATTCATTGCTTATTTGTGAAAAACACCAAATTGAAAGAAATGTGCAAAAATTATGATTTTTATAATTTTAAATGTATCTGCTTGTAAAACATAGTAGTACCACACAAAATAGTTACTATTACACATATTCCATATGTCTACTTTATATTTGCATAGTTTTTTTTAACATTATTTTATTCTTCTAGGACGTTACAAGACTTAGAACTTTAGCAGCATGTTCTCACATTTTCAAGAAAATTTCAAAAGGCTATTTTTCAAGGACCAGTTCAGTTGTGAAGTGGCTTTCAGGGCCTTATGTACTAGATAGACCACATAAATCACCCCATTTGAAAAACTGCACCCCTCAACGTATTCAAAACAGCATTCCGAAAGTTTTTTATTCCTTTAGGCGTTTCACAGGAATTAAAGCAATGTAGAAGGGAAATTTACAAATTGTTTTTTTTGGGCGAAATTCATTTGTAATAAATTTTTACCAGAGAGATGCAACTCAATATTTATTGCCCAGATTCTGCAGTTTTTAGAAATATCACACATGTGGCGCTAGTGTGGTAATGGACTGAAGCACAGGCCCCAGAAGCAAAGGAGCACCAAGAGGGTTTTGGGGTCTCCTTTTTTTAGAATATATTTTAGGCACCATATCAAGTTTGAAGAGGTCTTGTGGTGCCAACACAGTGGAAACTCCCCAAAAGTGATACGGTTTTGGCAACTACACACCTCAAGGAATTTATCTAGGGGTATAGTTAGGATCTTGACCCCACAGGTCTTTTGCTATATTTATTGGAGTTTGTCTGTTAAAATTAAAATCTACTTTTTTTCTTAAAAAATATAAAAATTTTTTTTTTTTACAAGGAATAAAGAATGAAAAGCAAACTAAACTGATGTTTGGACCCACGGCAGGACCCAGAAGGGAAGGAGCGACATTTGGATTTTGGAGCACAGATTTTGCTGGATTGGTTTTCAGTGCCATGTCGCATTTGCAACGCCCTGGAGGGACCAAACCAGTGGAAACCCCCAAAAGTGGCCCCATTTTGGAAACTACACCCCTCAAGGATTTTTTCTAGGGGTATAGTTAGCATTTTGACCACACAGTTTTTATTTTTTTGCTGAATTTGACCGTGAACATGAAAATCTACTTTTTTTTCTGAAAAACATAGAAATGATTAATCTTTACAATGAATAAAGGAGAAAAAGAACCACAGAATTTGTAAAGCAATTTCTCCTGATTACGGCAATATGCCATATGTGGTAATAAACTGCTGGTTGGACTCACAGCAGTGTTCAGAAGGGAAGGAGCAATATTTGGCTTTTGGAGCTCAAATTTAGCTGGAATAGTTTTTGGGTGTCATGTCGCATTTGCAAAGCCCCTGAGAGACCAAAACAGTGGAAACCCCTCAAAAGTGACCCCATTTGGGAATCTACACCCCTTAAGGAATCTATCTAGGGGTATAGTGAGCATTTAGACCCCAACAGGTCTTTTGCAGAAGTTATTAGAATTAGGCTGTGAAAATAAATATCTAAATTTTTTCCACAAAAATGTTGAATTTTTTCATTTTCACAAAGGATAAAGGAGAAAAACACCCCAACATTTGTAAAGCAATTTCTCCCAAGTACGGCAATAACTCATAAGGTTATAAATGGTTTTTCATTAGAAATTAATTAACCTTTTCAGGACTGATCCATTTTTTGCTTTTTCATTTTAGTTTTTCCCTTCCCGCATTCCAAGAGCCATAACTTTTTTTATTTTTCCATCAGTAGAGTGGTGTGAGGGCTTATCTCTTGCGGGAGGAGTTGTAGTTTCTAATGACATCATTTAAAGTACCATTTAATGTACTGGGAAACTGAAAATAAAATTCTTTGCAGGCTGAAATTGGAAAAAGCTGTGATTCCTCCATTGTTTTTTGCATTTCGTTTTCACGGATTTCACCACGCGGAAAAAACGACAACTTAATTTGTTTCTGAGACTTAATACGATTAAGGTGATACCAAATTTATACAGGTTTTTTTTATATTTTACTACTTTTACAAAGTAAAGTCTATTTGTTAAAAAAAAAAACGTTTTGTTTCACCACATTCCGAGAGCCATAACTTTTTTTTATTTTTTGGTCGATTGAGTGGTGTGAAGACTTACATTTTGTGGGTCGAGCTCTAGTTTTTATTGGTACATACAACTTTTTGATCACTTTGTCTGATTTTGTTTTTTAGATCTAAGGTGGCCAAAAAACAGCGATTTTAGCGCTTTAAATTCTTTATTTTTTACGGAGTTCACCGTGCGAGTTTAATAATGGTATATTGTATTAGTTTGGACTTTTACGGATGCGGCGATACCAATTTTGTTTATTATTTACAATACTTTAGAGGAAAACTGGGAAAGGTTTTTTTTTTGGACTTTAAATATATTATATATTTTTTTCACTAATAATAACTTTATTTTTTTTTACACATTTTATTAGTCCCCCTAGGGGACTTGAACCAGCGATCACTAGATGTATGGTACAATACACTGCAATACTAATGTATTGCAGTATAATGTAATTAATGCAGTATAATGTAATTTTTACAGGCTCCTGTAACAGCACGATCGCTGTTCCTGTCCGTTAGTCCCAGGTATCAGTTGTAATACACAGCTGACACCTGCAGCATATGGAGCGCATGAGCCCGCGCCATATATAACCCCCCCACACCAGTCATGATGCGCGAAGGGGTTAATGCACCAAGCGGATGGGGCAAAGTGAAAATTCATCAAACTCCAAGAGAAAAAACCTTGATTTACAATAAATCGGCCACTATTTGCTTCTTTAATGAAACATAAAATCAAGATTGGATTATACATAAATAAAAATACAATATAATCTAGACAGTAATAGAATTCCGATATGCACGTTACATTACCACTCTTAATATCTATGATATTTGTTACAAGACATATATATATATATATATATATATATATATATATATATTGTAATTAAGACAAACATATATATATTTATATTCTAGAGATAATAATAATAAAACAAACTATCTAACCGAATTATAATACGAAACATTGAATATACAGATATCTAGATATTACCAAGCCTGTTTTTAAATGTCTATTTCCATATACTTTACAATACATAAAGAAAGAATAAAACTTTTACTTACCTCATAAGTCAACATTGTGAGAAACTAGACATGGACCGCACATCCACAATATATACGTTGATCTGAGCCGCTAGGCATAATTTAGAAACATGAACATGAGGTTCTTTGTAAACATTTTGATCAAACTGTATAAGTCCACTTGACACTTCACGGCAACCTCTTTAAAGTGGGTCCCTACTCTATAGGCTGCAGCACCGTATGGCGGCCACCGCAGCACCGCTCCCGCAGAGGGAGCAACCCAGTGGTCCAAAAGCACCCATGCTAACAGACCGTGCCAAGCCTCCTTGGTTCTGGGCCACGTCCCCCCACAAGTGCAGCACTGCAGCAACAGACACCACCATACAGCACCACAACATGTAAACAGATCGAATGAGCTCACCTTACCATGCGCCCCCAGTGGCCAACTGAGAGCACAAGCAAGAGCAGGAACACTTATGAGGTCATTCCTGAATTAAAATCAGCTGGGTATTTTTTCAAATGCGTGGAGTGCTGGTGCCAAGTAAAACAAAAGAACTGAGGAGGATAAACTATAGAATTTCAACATTGTGAAAAAACTAGACATGGACCGCACATCCACAATATATACGTTGATCTGAGCCGCTAAGCATAATTTAGAAACATGAACATGAGGTTCTTTGTAAACATTTTGATCAAACTGTATAAGCCCACTTGCCACTTCAGGGCGACCTCCTTAAAGTGGGTCCCTACTCTATCGGCTGCAGCACTGCATGGCGGCCCCCGCCACCGCAGCACCGCTCCCACAGAGGGAGCAACCAAGTGGTCCAAAAGCACCCATGCTAACAGACCGTACCAAGCCTCCTTGGCTCTGGGCCACGTCCCCCCACAAGTGCAACACTACAGAAACAGACATCACCCCACAGCACCATAACATGTGAACAGATTGAATGAGCTCACCTTACCATGCGCCCCCAGTGGCCAACTGAGAGCACAAGCAAGAGCAGGAACACTTATGAGGTCATTCCTGAATTAAAATCAGCTGACACCTGCAGCATATGGAGCGCATGAGCCTGCTCCATATATAATCCCCGGCACAAGTCGTAGTGCGTGAAGGGGTTAATGCGCCAAGCAGATGGGGCAAAGTGAAAATTCATCAAACTCCATGAGAAAATAACCTAGATTTACAATAAATCGCTTCTTTAATGAAACATAAAATCGAGAGTACTCGAGAGTAATACATTTTCATATTGGATTATACATAAATAAAAATTGTAAATGTTTTTAAATGTCTATTTCACATATACTTCACAATACATAAAGAAAGATAAAACTTTTACTTACCTCATAAGTCCTAATCACAAGTTGCACGTCTTCTATATAAACCGGCACTGAATGTAACTTCACATGATTGAAAAAGGGGGTGGACCCCGAAACGTTGCATCAGCACTTGGCACAACTAGACGCCTCATCTGTCTTCTAACGTGAACCTCTGCAGGACTCCTCTCTACAGATTTACCCGGAAAAAGGAAACATCTACCGGACTATCGTATACATGAGGACTCCAGCAAATTGGGTGACTTTTTCTATTACACTCTAATGCTTACGTGTGTTTGCAATGTATACTACAATTTTTATCTAAGGAAAATATATAAAATTTTCCTTCTTTAATACGGTTGTCATCCTTATTTGCGTGCATTTTCACATTTTTGGCAAAGTGAAAATTAAAATTAGATAGTGCCACACAGCCCCCCTTAGTAGATAGTGCCACACACAGACCCCTGTAGATTGCGCCACACACAGCCCCCTGTAGATAGAGCCGCAGTCCTCCCCCTTGTAAATAGTGCCATAGCAGTCCACTAGTAGATAGTGCCACACAGCCTCCCCTTAGTAGTGCCACACAGCTTCCCCATGTGCATAGTGCCACACAGCTCCCCCTTATGTTTAGTGCCACACAGACCCCCCTTCTATATAGTGCCACACGCAAGTAGTACAAGGCAATGGCGCATCCGAGAAAGTTGTATCAGCCAGGGGGATGTCAATCAAACATGGAATGTTGGGTTTGGAGGCACGACTATGTGACTCTTTAGGATAGCAGCACCGCCTCATGACCGTTTAATAAGTAATTAGCATATAGTGTGCACTGTTTTAAAAGTTGATTTGATAGATTTTGCTGCATCTGTAACAAACATACATTTAGAAATATTGTCAGGTCATGTATTACCGCATGGTCGCGGTTCTAGGGGTGAAAACTACCTGACAGGTTCCCATTAAATATACAATGAATTGAAAACAATTCCATCTGCCCTGCAATTTTGTTATTATAAATATATCCTATATAATTACAGTTCCAGAACCAAGATCTGAAATATATACAGTACCACAACCAAGCTCAGTACATAAATACAGCACCATAACCAAGCTCATACATATATACTTCACAAGAGCCAAGCTCAATACATATATACAGCACCAGAACCAACCTCAGTACATATATACAGCACTAGAACCAAGCTCAGCACATATATACAGCCCCAGAACCAAGTTCAGTACATATATACAACACCAGAACAAATACAGCTCAATTTAGGGCAACCCCTGCCGTATAGGTTTATACGCAGTGGCGTAACTACCGTGGTAGCACCCGTAGCAGCGGCTACGGAGCCCGCGGCTTGAGGGAGCCCCTGCCGCCAGTCGACATGCCCCCCATATGCCCGGTGGCGCTGCTAGCAACCGTTATGGCTGCTACAACGGTAGTGCCGCTACTAAGGAGCCTCCAACAAGTATGGGCCGGACGACACAGGCCCTCTCATGCTTGTAGGCGTCGCTAGCACCGGAGGGGTCCCCGGTGCTAGCGACAGCCAAATACATGCATTAGCACTAAATGGCTGGGCATGTTTTCCGATGCCCGACCATTTCAGCGCCTTACAATGACGCTGATTGGCTAGCGGCGCGATAACGTCATCGCTCCGCTTCCATGCTTGCAAGGCGCTAATAGACGGGGCAAGTCATTCTGCCCCGCCAATCAGCGTCATTGGACGACGCTCGTTCAGCTCCTGCAGACCCGCTCAGAAGAGAGCAGATCTGCATCGCCAGCGAACAAGAACGGGATCATGTGAGTATGTAAAGTTTTTGTTTTTTTTCTCATAAAACTGTGAGTGTCATTATATATAGTGGGGGCTCTATCTACAGAAGGGTCATCTATATGTGGGCCACTAAATACAGGTGGGGTCTATATGTGGGAATGTGGGGCACTAGCTACAGGGGTGGTCTGTATGTGGGGCACAATCTACAGGGTGGGTCTATATGTGGGGATGTGGGCCACTATATACAGGGGGGTCTATATGGGGATGTGGGCCACTATTTACAGGGGGAGTCTATATGTGGGGATGTGGGCCACTAAATACAGGGGGGGTCTATATGTGAGGATGTGGGACACTATCTACAGGGGGGTCTATATGTGAGGATGTGGGGCACTATCTACAGGGGGGTCTATATGTGGGCCACTATATACAGGGGGAGCTATATGTGAGACACTATACAGGGGTGGGCTATATGTAGAGTACTATATATAGGGGAGCTATATTTTAGGGCTCTTTCTATAGGGGTGGGCTATATGTGGAACACTATATACAGGGGTGGGTTACCTGTGGGGCACTAGCAACAGGGTGGCTGTATGTAGGGCACTGTCTACAGGGGTGGGCTATATGTGAGACGATCTACAGAGGTGGGCTATACGTGGAGCACTGTCTATAGGGGAAGCTATATGTAGGGCAGCACGGTGGCTCAGTGGTTAGCACTATTGCCTTGCAGCTCTGGAGTCCATATGAAGACACTATCTACAGAGGGCTGTATGTGGGAAACTATCTACAGGGGCTTCTATGTAGGTTACTATCTACAGGGGGCTATTGGGGCACTATCTACAGTGGGCATGGTTTGCGTGTGGGACACAGTGTATGGTACTATTATAATCAGGGACACAGACAATGGCGCTATTATAGTTAGAGGTGCAGTATATGGTGCTTTATTATATTTAGAGGTGTTGAGAATTTTAACTTCGTTAATAGGTGCAAAAATGTTTTTATAGTGAGAAGCTGAAGACATCTGAGCGGAAAACTGCAGAAATGGGTCGTGGCCGGAAGAAATCCATCATAGAGGTCTGGACCGGAGGGAGAAGAAAAGAACTAGAATCTGAGATGTCACCGGTGAGTCACTTAATGTAAATGTAAAGGATTTGCCAGCCACAGCTTCTGTGTCAACGCCCGTGGGCAATCAGTCTGCACCTGTTCCTATGTCTGTGAGACTGACTCCATCTTCCACCACTCAGGATGGCAGGCTTAGGAGTGGGAGAGAAACTGACAAAGAAAAAATGGTCGACTTGAAGCACGTGAAATACAAAAAATATATATACAATTTTTATTGAATAGAGACATGGGACAAGTAAAAAGATGGAATAAGGATAAGTCACACAATAAAAAAGGACGTCACATCAATCATGAACCAGATGTGCTAATTTGGTCAACATGTTGGAAACAATAAGCAAGGTATTATGGCAGCAAATAGATAAATAACAGCATACCTGGCTGAAACACATATATGCATATATTTCGTACAGTGGTGGCGATTTGATTAAAAAAGAGAATGTATAAATAACGACAACAGTATACAATAGTATAGAGCAGTGTTTAGGTGTGCAAAAGCTGGTTTTGAAGTGTAATCAAAGAGTTATAAGCAAAGTTTTGTGCAAGCTGCTGAAGATGGCAAGTATTTGTTCAACATACCAGTAGACATTGTGATGCAAAGATGGGACGTCTACACCCGACGCGCGTTTCGGCACCTGCCTTCGTCCAAACCAGATTCTTGTGGTCGGTAAGGACTCTTCAAATGCCCATTTAATGGCTAAGAGTTCGCGGTTGCCAATATCATAGTTACTCTCAGTGGGCGAAAACTTCCTGGAGAAGTAGGCACAGGGACGGAGATGGGTGAGGAACCTGGTACCCTGGGACAAGACAGCACCCACTCCCACCTCGGAGGCGTCAACCTCCACGATGAATGGCTCCATTTGGTTGGGCTGAACCAGCACTGTGGCTGAGATAAAGCACTTCTTAGGGACCTCAAAAGCCTGGACAGCCTCAGGAGGCCAGTGGAGGAGATCAGCACCTTTGCGAGTGAGATCCGTAAGTGGCTTAGCGATGACCGAGAAGTTAGCAATAAATCTCCTGTAATAATTAGCGAATTCCAGGAAGCACTGTAACGCCTTCAGGGAAGCAGGTTGGACCCATTCCGCCACAACCTGGACCTTGGCGGGGTCCATGTGGAATTCATGAGGAGTGAGGATTTGACCCAAAAATGGTATCTCTTGCACCCCAAACACACATTTTTCGGTCTTAGCAAACAGTTTGTTTTCCCGAAGGACCTGGAGCACCTTCCTGACATGCTCAATGTGGGAGGACCAATCCTTGGAAAACACAAGTATGTCATCAAGGTACACTACAAGAAATACCCCCAGATAGTCTCTTAAAATCTCATTTATGAAATTCTGGAAGACCGCGGGAGCATTACACAACCCAAAGGGCATGACGAGGTATTCGAAATGACCTTCGGGCGTGTTAAACGCAGTCTTCCACTCATCCCCCTCTTTGATGCAGATAAGGTTATAAGCCCCCCGTAGATCAAACTTAGAGAACCATTGGGCACCCTGAACCTGATTGAAGAGATCAGGAATCAAAGGAAGGGGGTACTGGTTCCTTACAGTGACCTTTTCAAGTTCCGGTAGTTGATGCACGGCCTAAGACCACCATCCTTCTTCCCTACGAAGAAGAAGCCAGCACCTACCGGAGAAGTAGAGGGGCGAATATAACCCTTGGCCAGGCATTCCTGGATATACTCTCTCATGGCTTCACGTTCGGGACAAGAGAGATTTAATATCCTACCCTTAGGGAGCTTAGCTCCTGGTATCAAATCGATTGCGCAATCGTATTCTCTATGAGGAGGTAACTGTTAAGGATCTGCCAGGCACCGCTTCTGTATCCACGCCCATAGGTAATCAGTCTGCACCTGCTTCTATGTCTGTGAGACTGACTCCATCTTGCACCACTCAGGATGGCAGGCTTAGGAGTGGGAGAGCCTATCACAGCCTGGCCAGATGGAGCTAGTTCCCGCCCACTGTCTATTTATACCTGCCTTTCCTGTTCCTCCTTTGCCTGTGATTCTTCTATGCTTGTTTCCTGGCTTGCTGTTGCTGCTTGTACTACTCATCCTCTGCTTGTTATTGACCTTGGCTTTCCTGCTCAGCGTTTTGTACCTCGCTCTCTCCTGGTTTGACTCGGCTCGTTCACTACTCTTTTTGCTCACGGTGTCTACGTGGGCAGCTGCCCCGTTTCCCTAGCTTCTTTGTACCCTTGTCTGTTTTGTCTGTCTTGCACTTACTGAGCGTAGGGACCGTCGCCCAGTTGTACCCCGTCGCTTAGGACGGGTCGTTGCAAGTAGGCAGGGACTGAGTGGCGGGTAGATTAGGGCTCACCTGTCTGTTTCCCTAACCTGTCATTACATAATAACAGGCCCATATACCTAGTCTATACCTAGTCTACCCTGGTCCCTGACACTTCTATGGACCTCCTTGAGACCCTGGCTCAGCAGATGCAGGGCCTCTCCCTACAGGTCCAGGCCCTGGCTCAGAGGGACAATCTGCGTGATGCTTCACCTCACCTTTTGAACCCCACCTCAAGTTGCCTGACCGGTTCTCAGGGGACCGGAAGACTTTTTTCTCCTTTAGGGAGAGTTGTAGGCTCTATTTTAGCTTAAAGCCCTACTCCTCAGGTTCTGAGAGCCAGCGGGTGGGTATAATTATGTCCCAGCTCCAGGACGGGCCCCAAGAATGGGCCTTCCCCTTGGCTCCTGATGCCCCTGAACTTTCCTCCGTTGATCTTTTTTTTTCTGCTCTCGGGCTCATTTATGACGAGACTGACAAGACTGCCTATGCCGAGAGTCAGCTGGTGAACTTACGTCAGGGTAAGAGACCTGTAGAGGAGTATTGTTCTGACTTTAGGAAGTGGTGTGTAGCTTCTCGCTGGAATGACCCTGCCTTGAGGTGCCAGTTTAGATTGGGTCTGTCGAACGCCTTGAAATACCTGCTAGTTAGCTATCCTTCTGCTGACTCCCTAGATCAGGTTATGGCTTTAGCGGTACGACTTGACCGACGTCTCAGGGAACGACGACTTGAACGTTTTTGTGCTTTCTCCTCTGACTCCCCCATGATGGCTCCCGAGGTTCCGTTGCTTCATTCTTCCACGGAAAACTCGGATGAACCTATGCAACTCGGGGCCTCCGTGTCCCCCCAACAACGTAGAGAGTTCCGCAGGAAGAATGGTCTCTGCTTCTACTGTGGGGATGACAAGCATCAAGTGAACAACTGTCCTGGGCGTAAGAATAAGCAGCCGGAAGAACTTCCGCGCCTAAGTGATCATTGGGGAGGTCACTTGGGCGCACAGGTATTTCCCGTAAAGATGAAACCTAATAAAATCTTGCTTCCCTTTCAGGTCTCTATTGGTGGTAGGTCTGCTACCGGCAGTGCTTTCGTGAATTCAGGGTCTTCTGCTAATATTATGTCTGTGGAATTTGCTATGTCTCTAGCTATGCCATTGATTGATTTGCCTAAACCTGTCCTGGTAGTGGGTATCGACTCCACTCCTCTTGCTAATGGTTATTTTACACAGCACACCCCTGTTTTTGAACTCCTTGTTGGCTCCATGCATTTGGAGCAGTGCTCTGTACTGTTGATGCAGGGATTATCGTCCGATTTGGTTTTAGGCCTTCCCTGGTTGCATTTGCATAGTCCCACGTTTAACTGGAATACTAGGGATCTTACCAAATGGGGTAATGAATGCATGACGTCATGTTTTTCTGTTAATTCTATTTCTCTCCCTGAGGAGGTGAACACTCTACCTGAGTTTGTTCAGGACTTCACTGATGTTTTCTCTAAAGAGGCCTCCGAAGTGTTACTGTAATGACAGGGATAGGGAAACAGACAAGTGAGCCCTAATCTACCCGCCACTCAGTCCCTGCCTACTTGCAACGACCCGCCCTAGGCGACGGGGTACAACTGGGCGACGGTCCCTACACTCAGTAAGTGCACGACAGACAACCAGACAAGGAAACACAGAACAAAGGGAAACGGGGCAGTTGCCCACGGCAACACCATCAGCAACAAGAGTAGTAAACGAGCTGAGTCAAACCAGGAGAGTACGAGGTGACAAACGCAGAGCAGGAGAGTAGTGAACAAGCCGAGTCAAACCAGGAGTGTACGAGGTACCAAACGCAGAGCAGAAGAGTAGTCAGTAAGCCAGGGTTAATACGAAGCAGGGACAAGTAGTTCAAGAAGCTGCAGCAGGGCCAGGAAACCAACAGAGAAGAATCACAAGCAAGGAGGAACAGGAAAGGCAGGTATAAATAGACAGAGGGCGGGAGCTAGCTCCGTCTGGCCAGGCTGTGATAGGCTCTCCCACTCCTAAGCCTGCCATCCTGAGTGGTGGAAGATGGAGTCAGTCTCACAGACATAGAAGCAGGTGCAGACTGATTACCTATGGGCGTGGATACAGAAGCGGTGCCTGGCAGATCCTTAACAGTTACCTCCTCATAGAGAATACGATTGCGCAATCGATTTGATACCAGGAGCTAAGCTCCCTAAGGGTAGGATATTAAATCTCTCTTGTCCCGAACGTGAAGCCATGAGAGAGTATATCCAGGAATGCCTGGCCAAGGGTTACATTCGCCCCTCTACTTCTCCGGTAGGTGCTGGCTTCTTCTTCGTAGGGAAGAAGGATGGTGGTCTTAGGCCGTGCATCGACTACCGGAACTTGAAAAGGTCACTGTAAGGAACCAGTACCCCCTTCCTTTGATTCCTGATCTCTTCAATCAGGTTCAGGGTGCCCAATGGTTCTCTAAGTTTGATCTACGGGGGGCTTATAACCTTATCCGCATCAAAGAGGGGGATGAGTGGAAGACTGCGTTTAACACGCCCGAAGGTCATTTCGAATACCTCGTCATGCCCTTTGGGTTGTGTAATGCTCCCGCGGTCTTCCAGAATTTCATAAATGAGATTTTAAGAGACTATCTGGGGGTATTTCTTGTAGTGTACCTTGATGACATACTTGTGTTTTCCAAGGACTGGTCCTCCCACATTGAGCATGTCAGGAAGGTGCTCCAGGTCCTTCGGGAAAACAAACTGTTTGCTAAGACCGAAAAATGTGTGTTTGGGGTGCAAGAGATACCATTTTTGGGTCAAATCCTCACTCCTCATGAATTCCACATGGACCCCGCCAAGGTCCAGGTTGTGGCGGAATGGGTCCAACCTGCTTCCCTGAAGGCGTTACAGTGCTTCCTGGAATTCGCTAATTATTACAGGAGATTTATTGCTAACTTCTCGGTCATCGCTAAGCCACTTACGGATCTCACTCGCAAAGGTGCTGATCTCCTCCACTGGCCTCCTGAGGCTGTCCAGGCTTTTGAGGTCCCTAAGAAGTGCTTTATCTCAGCCACAGTGCTGGTTCAGCCCAACCAAATGGAGCCATTCATCGTGGAGGTTGACGCCTCCGAGGTGGGAGTGGGTGCTGTCTTGTCCCAGGGTACCAGGTTCCTCACCCATCTCCGTCCCTGTGCCTACTTCTCCAGGAAGTTTTCGCCCACTGAGAGTAACTATGATATTGGCAACCGCGAACTCTTAGCCATTAAATGGGCATTTGAAGAGTGGCGCCACTTCCTGGAGGGGGCTAGGCACCAGGTAACGGTCCTTACCGACCACAAGAATCTGGTTTTCTTAGAATCTGCCCTGAGGCTAAACCCGAGACAAGCTCGATGGGCGTTATTTTTTACCAGATTCAACTTTTTGGTCACCTATAGGGCTGGGTCTAAAAATATTAAGGCTGACGCACTGTCGCATAGCTTCATGGCCAGCCCTCCGTCGGCGCAGGATCCTGCTTGTGTTTTGCCTCCAGGTACAATCATTTCCTCTATTGATTCTGATTTAGTCTCCGAAATTGCAGCTGATCAAGGTTCAGCTCCCGGGAACCTTCCTGAGAACAAGCTGTTTGTTCCCCTGCAACTCCGGCTAAGGGTACTTAGGGAAAATCATGACTCTGCACTATCTGGCCATCCAGGCATCCTGGGTACCAAGCACCTCATTGCCAGAAACTACTGGTGGCCTGGGTTGCTTAAAGACGTTAAGGCCTACGTCGCCGCTTGTGAGGTTTGTGCTAGGTCCAAGACTCCCAGGTCCCGACCAGCGGGCTTACTATGTTCTTTGCCCATTCCCCAGAGACCTTGGACCCATATCTCCATGGATTTTGTCACCGATTTGCCTCCATCTCAAGGCAAGTCGGTGGTGTGGGTTGTAGTAGACCGCTTCAGTAAGATGTGCCACTTTGTGCCCCTCAAGAAACTACCCAATGCTAAGACGTTAGCTACCTTGTTTGTCAAACACATCCTGCGTCTCCATGGGGTTCCTGTCAATATTGTTTCTGACAGAGGGGTACAATTTGTTTCATTGTTTTGGAGAGCCTTCTGTAAAAAGTTGGAGATTGATCTGTCCTTCTCCTCGGCTTTCCATCCTGAAACTAATGGCCAAACGGAGAGGACTAATCAGTCTCTAGAACTATATTTAAGGTGTTTTATCTCTGACTGTCCATATGATTGGGTCTCATTCATTCCCCTCGCCGAATTTTCCCTTAATAACCGGGTCAGTAACTCTTCAGGGGTCTCCCCCTTTTTCTGTAATTTTGGGTTTAATCCACGGTTGTCCTCCGTTTTACTTGGTAGTTCCAACAATCCCGAGGTAGATGTCATTCATCAGGAACTGTGCACAGTCTGGGCCCAGGTTCAGAAGAACCTAGAGGTGTCCCAGAGCATACAAAAGACTCAGGCAGATAGAAGACGTTCTGCTAACCCCTTATTTGTGGTCGGGGATCTGGTGTGGCTATCTTCTAAAAATTTGCGCCTTAAAGTCCCGTCTAAGAAGTTTGCTCCCCGGTTTATAGGGTCGTACAAGGTCATTGAAGTCCTTAACCCTGTCTCCTTCCGACTGGAGTTGCCCCCGTCTTTTCGAGTGCACAACGTCTTTCATGCCTCCCTCCTTAAACGCTGCTCCCCGTCCTTGGCTCCCTCGAGGAAACCTCCGGTCCCTGTTCTCACCCCTGAGGGGGTAGAATTTGAGGTGGCCAAGATTGTGGACAGCAGGATGGTCCAAGGCTCCCTCCAGTACCTGGTCCATTGGAGAGGATACGGGCCTGAGGAGAGGACTTGGGTACCCGCCCGGGATGTTCACGCTGGGGTATTGCTCAGGAGGTTCCACCTTTGTTTCCCCATTAAACCAGGTCCACCTAGAAAGGGTCCGGTGGCCCCTCATAAAAGGGGGGGTACTATAAAGGATTTGCCAGACACAGCTTCTGTGCCAACGCCCGTGGGCAATCAGTCTGCACCTGCTCCTATGTCTGTGAGACTGACTCCATCTTCCACCACTCAGGATGGCAAGCTTAGGAGTGGGAGAGCCTATCACAGCCTGGCAAGACAGAGCTAGTTCCCGCCCACTGTCTATTTATACCTGCCTTTCCTGTTCCTCCTTTGCCTGTTATTGTTCTATGCTTGTTTCCTGGCTTGCTGTTGCTGCTTGTACTACTCATCCTCTGCTTGTTATTGACCTTGGCTTTCTGACCACTCTCCTGCTCAGTGTTTTGTACCTCGCTCTCTCCTGGTTTGACTCGGCTCGTTCACTACTCTTGTTGCTCACGGTGTCTCCGTGGGCAGCTGCCCCGTTTCCCTAGCTTCTTTGTACCCTTTTCTGTTTTGTCTGTCTTGCACTTACTGAGCGTAGGGACCGTCACCCAGTTGTACCCCATCGCTTAGGACGGGTTGTTGAGAGTAGGCAGGGACTGAGTGGCGGGTAGATTAGGGCTCACCTGTCTGTCTCCCTACCCTGTCATTACAGTAAATGTTTATGCTGCCTCTAATCAATACTGTAGTCACTGTGTGATCTGCAGCGAGATGATGATAATGATATGATTTTTTTTTTGTGAAACAGAATCTCCCAGCATATCCTTACAATTGTTCAGGCCATGCTGGGAGCTGTAGTTTTACGCCGTACAAACCTATACGGCAGGGGTTGCACTAAATTGAGCTGTATTTGTTCTGGTGTTGTATATATGTACTGATCTTTGTTCTGATGCTGTATGTAAGTACTGAGCTTTGTTGTGGTGCTGTATATATGTATGATTGGTTTTGGTGCTGTGTGTATATGTAATGAGCTTGGTTCTAGTGCTGTATATATGTACTGAGCTTTGTTCTGGTGCTGTATATATGTCAATGCTTGGTTCTAGTGCTGTATTTATGTACTGAGCTTGGTTCTGGTGCTGTATTTATGTACTGAGCTTTGTTCTGGTGCTGTATGTATATACAGTGGAGGAAATAAGTATTTGATCCCTTGCTGATTTTGTAGGTTTGCCCACTGTCAAAGACATGAACAGTCTAGAATTTTTAGGCTAGGTTAATTTTACCAGTGAGAGATAGATTATATATTAAAAAAAAAAAACACATAGTCAAAATTATATATATTTATTTGCATTGTGCACAGAGAAATAAGTATTTGATCCCTTTGTCAAACAAGACTTAATACTTGGTGGCAAAACCCTTGTTGACAAGCACAGCAGTCAGACTTTTTTTGTAGTTGATGATGAGGTTTGCACACATGTGTAAAGGATCTGCCAGGCACAGCTTCGGGGTTAACTCCCATAATTAATCAGTCAGCACCTGAGTCTACATCCCTGAGACTGACTCCAGCTTCCACCACTCAGGCTGGCAGGCTTAGGAGTGGGAGAGCCTATCGCAACCTGGCCAGACTCAGCTAGCTCCCGCCCTTGGTCTATTTAAGCCTGCCCTTCCTGTCCCTCGGTGCTTGTGATTCTTTTCGTGTGGTTTCCTGGCCCAGCTACAGCTCCTTCTATTTTGATCCTGCTCGATACAGACCCTGGCTTACTGACTACTCTTCTGCTCTTCGTTTGGTCATGGGGTCCCTGTCAATATTGTTTCGGACAGAGGGGTACAATTTGTTTCATTGTTTTGGAGAGCCTTCTGTATGAAGTTGGAGATTGATCTGTCCTTCTCCTCTGCCTTCCATCCTGAAACCAATGGCCAAACTGAGAGGACTAATCAATCTCTAGAACAATATTTAAGGTGTTTTGTCTCTGACTGTCAATATGATTGGGTCTCATTCATTCCCCTCGCCGAATTTTCCCTTAATAACCGGGTCAGTAACTCGTCAGGGGTCTCCTCCTTTTTCTGTAATTTTGGGTTAAATCCACGGTTCTCCTCCGTTTCACCTGGTAGCTCCAACAATCCCGAGGTAGAGGTCGTTCATCGGGAACTGTGCACAGTCTGGGCCCAGGTTCAGAAGAACCTAGAGGCGTCCCAGAGCGTACAAAAAACTCAGGCTGATAGAAAACGTTCTGCTAACCCCCTGTTTATGGTCGGGGATCTGGTGTGGTTGTCGTCTAGGAACTTGCGTCTCAAGGTTCCGTCCAAGAAGTTTGCTCCCCGGTTTATTGGGCCGTATAAGGTCATTGAGGTCCTCAATCCTGTCTCCTTCCGGCTGGAGTTACCCCCGTCTTTTCGTATACACGACGTGTTTCATGCCTCCCTCCTTAAACGCTGCTCCCCGTCCTTGGCTCCCTCGAGGAGACCTCCTGTTCCCGTCCTCACCCCTGAGGGGGTGGAATTCGAGGTGGCCAAGATTGTGGACAGCAAGATGGTCCAAGGCTCCCTCCAGTTTCTGGTCCATTGGAGAGGATACGGGCCCGAGGAGAGGACTTGGGTACCCGCCCGGGATGTTCACGCTGGGGTATTGGTCAGGAGGTTCCACCTGCGTTTCCCCAGTAAGCCAGGTCCACTTAGAAAGGGTCCGGTGGCCCCTCATAAAAGGGGGGGGGGTACTGTAAAGGATCTGCCAGGCACAGCTTCGGGGTTAACTCCCATAATTAATCAGTCAGCACCTGAATCTACATCCCTGAGACTGACTCCAGCTTCCACCACTCAGGCTGGCAGGCTTAGGAGTGGGAGAGCCTATCGCAACCTGGCCAGACTCAGCTAGCTCCCGCCCTCGGTCTATTTAAGCCTGCCCTTCCTGTCCCTCGGTGCTTGTGATTCTTTTCGTGTGGTTTCCTGGCCCAGCTACAGCTCCTTCTATTTTGATCCTGCTCGATACAGACCCTGGCTTACTGACTACTCTTCTGCTCTTCGTTTGGTACCTCGCACACTCCAGGCTTGACTCGGCTCGTTCACCACTCTGGTTGCTCACGGTGTTGCCGTGGGCAAGTGCCCCTTTCCCTTGCTTGTATTCCCTTGTATGTTTGTTGTGTTTGTTGTGCACTTACTGAGCGCAGGGACCGCCGCCCAGTTGTACTCCGTCGCCTAGGGCGGGTCGTTGCAAGTAGGCAGGGACAGAGTGGTGGGTAGACTAGGGCTCACTTGTCCGTTTCCCTACCCCCCGTCATTACAACATGTTAGATGGAATTTTGACCCACTCCTCTTTGCAGATCATCTGTAAATCATTAAGATTTCGAGGCTGTCGCTTGGCAACTGGGATCTTCAGCTCCCTCCATAAGTTTTCGATGGGATTAAGGTCTGGAGACTTGCTAGGCCACTCCATGATCTTAATGTGCTTCTTTTTGAGCCAATCCTTTGTTGCCTTGGCTGTATGTTTCGGGTCATTGTCGTGCTGGAAGACCCAGCCACGAGCCATTTTTAATGTCCTGGTGGAGGGAAGGAGGTTGTCACTCAGGATTTGACAGTACATGGCTCCATCCATTCTCCCATTGATGCGGTGAAGTAGTCCTGTGCCCTTAGCAGAGAAACACCCCCAAAACATAATGTGTCCACCTCCATGCTTGACAGTGGGGACAGTGTTCTTTGGGTCATAGGCAGCATTTCTCTTCCTCCAAACACGGCGAGTTGAGTTAATGCCAAAGAGCTCAATTTTAGTCTCATCTGACCACAGCACCTTCTCCCAATCACTCTCAGAATCATCCAGATGTTCATTTGCAAACTTCAGATGGGCCTGTACATGTGCCTTCTTGAGCAGGGGGACCTTGCGGGCACTGCAGGATTTTAATCCATTATGGCGTAATGTGTTACCAATGGTTTTCTTGGTGACTGTGGTCCCAGCTGCCTTGAGATCATTAACAAGTTCGGCCCGTGTAGTTTTCGGCTGAGCTCTCACCTTCCTCAGGATCAAGGATACCCCACGAGGTGAGATTTTGCATGGAGCCCCAGATCGATGTCGATTGACAGTCATTTTGTATGTCTTCCATTTTCTTACTATTGCACCAACAGTTGTCTCCTTCTCACCCAGCGTCTTACTTATGGTTTTGTAGCCCATTCCAGCCTTGTGCAGGTCTATAATCTTGTCCCTGACATCCTTAGAAAGCTCTTTGGTCTTGCCCATGTTGTAGAGGTTAGAGTCAGACTGATTAATTGAGTCTGTGGACAGGAGTCTTTTATACAGGTGACCATTTAAGACAGCTGTCTTTAATGCAGACACCAAGTTGATTTGGAGCGTGTAACTGGTCTGGAGGAGGCTGAACTCTTAATGGTTGGTAGGGGATCAAATACTTATTTCTCTGTGCACAATGCAAATAAATATATATAATTTTGACTATGTGATTTTCTTTTTTTTTTATATATAATCTATCTCTCACTGGTAAAATTAACCTAGCCTAAAAATTCTAGACTGTTCATGACTTTGGCAGTGGGCAAACTGGCAAAATCAGCAAGGGATCAAATACTTATTTCCTTCACTGTACTTAGATTTGTTCTAGTGCTGTATTTATGTACTGATCTTGGTATTGGTACGGTATATATGTCAGCTTGGTTCTGGATCTGTATATATGTACTGAGCTTTGTTCTGGTGTTGTATATATGTATCAGCTTGGTTATAGTGCTGTATATATGTTCTAAGCTTTGTTCTGGTGCTGTATATATGTCAATGCTTGATTCTAGTTCCTGTATTCATAAACTGAGCTTGGTTCTGGTGCTGTATTTATGTACTGAGCTTTGTTCTGGTGCTGTATGTATGTACTTAGATTGGTTCTAGTGCTGTATTTATGTACTGATCTTGGTATTGGTACTGTATATATGTCAGCTTGGTTCTGGATCTGTATATATGTACTGAGCTTTGTTCTGGTGTTGTATATATGTATGAGCTTGGTTACAGTGCTGTATATATGGTATGAGCTTTGTTCTGGTGCTGTATATATGTCAATGCTTTGTTCTAGTGATGTATTTATGTACTAAGCTTGGTTCTGGTGCTGTATGTATGTACTTAGATTTGTTCTAGTGCTGTATTTATGTACTGATCTTGGTATTGGTACTGTATATATGTCAGCTTGGTTCTAGATCTGTATATATGCTATGAGCTTTGTTCTGGTGTTGTATATATGTATGAGCTTGGTTATAGTCCTGTATATATATTCTGAGCTTTGTTCTGGTGCTGTATTTATGTACTGAGCTTGGTTGTGGTACTGTATATATGTCAAAGCTTGGTTCTGGATCTGTAATTATATAGGATATATTTCTAATAACAAAAATGCAGAGCAGAAGGAATTGTTCTCAATTCTTTGTATATTTAATGGGAACCTGTCTGATAGGTTTAACCCCTTGAACCGCCACCATGCGGTAATATATGACCTGACAATATTTCCAAACCTTCCCCTGTATGTTTTTTTCAGATGCACCAAAATCCTTAAAATCCACTTTTAAAACGGCGCACACTAAATGCTAATTACTCATTAGAGTGTCATGGGGCGGTGCCGCTATCCTGAAGAGTCACATAGTCCTGCCTCCAAACCCACCTTTCGATGTTTGAGTGACATCTCCCTGGCTGATACAACTTTCTCGGATGCGCCATTGCCTTGTGGCACTATACACAAGGGGGGGGGGCTGTGTGGCACTATACACGAGGGGGGCTGTGTGGCACTATACACAAGGGGGAGCTGTGTGGCACTATACACAAGGGAGGGGGCTGTGTGGCACTATACACAAAGGGGGGCTGTGTGGCACTATACACAAGGGGGAGCTGTGTGGCACTATACACATGGGGAACTGTATGGCACTATTTACAAGGGGGAGGGCTGTGGCTCTATCTACAGGGGGCTGAGTGTGGCACCATCTACAGGGGTCTGTGTGTGGCACTTTCAACTAGAGGGGGGCTGTGTGTCACTATATACAATGGAGGGGGGCTGTGTGTACTATATACAGTGGGAGCTGTATAGCGCTATATACAGTGGGGGCTTTATGGTGATATCTACAGGGGGACTGTATGGCACTATCTACATGGGGGCTGTATGGCACTATCTACAAGGGGGAGGTGGGGGCGCTATCTACAAATGGGGTGTGACACTGTCTAAAGGTGGGGCTATATAGCACTGTCTACAGGGAGGCTGTATGGCACATTCTACAGGGGGCATTATTTATAAGGGGGGCTGCTTGTGGCACCTGGGGGGGCCCAGTCAAGAGTTTGCTATGGGGCCCAGTCTTTCTAGTTACGCCCCTGTTTATACGGCGTAAAACTACAGCTCCCAGCATGGCCCGAACAATGGTAAGGATATGCTGGGAGATGCTGTTTCACAAAAATAAAAAAATCATACCACCCATCATCTCGCTGCAGATCATACAGTGACTACAGTACTGATTAGAGACAGAATAAACATTTACATTAAGTGACTCACCGGTGACGTTTTAGATTGTAGTTATTTTTCTCTTTTTTTCTCCTTCCGGTCCAGACCTCTATGATGGATTTCTCCCGGCCACGACCCATTTCTGCAGTTTTCCGCTCAGATGTCTTCAGCTCCTCAATTTTAAAACATTTCTGCACCTATAAACAAAGATAAAATTCTCAACACCTCTAAATATAACAGCGCCATATACTGCCCTCTAACTATAATAGCGCCATATACTGTGTCCCTGATTATAATAGTACCATACACTGTGTCCCACACACACCGTGCCCCCTGTAGATAGTACCCCCACAGCCCTCCTGTAGATAATGACCCCCATAGAGCCTCTGTAGATAGTGCCCACATATGGACTCCAGAGCTGCAAGGCAATAGTGCTAACCACTGAGCCACTGTACTGCCCTATATATAGCTTACCCTATCGATAGTGCTCCACGTATAGCCCACCTCTGTAGATAGTGCCTCACATATAGCCCACCCCTGTAGACAGTGCCCTTCATATAGCCCCCCTGTAGATAGTGCCACACAGGTAACCCACCCCTGTTTATAGTGTTCCACATATAGCCCACCCTATAGATAGTGCCCTACAAATAGCTCCCCTATAGATAGTGCTCCACATATATCCCACCCCTGTATATAGTGTCCCAAATATAGCCCACCCCTGTATATAGTGTGCCAAATATAGCCCAACCCTGTATAGTGTCACATATATGGCCCACCACTTTATATAGTGTCCAACATATAATCCACCCCTGTATATAGTGTCCCACATATAGCCCACTCCTGTAAATAGTGTCCCACATATAGCCTACCCCTGTAGATAGATCACTACATATAGCTACCCATATATATAGTGTCTCATATATAGCCCACCCCTGTACATAGTGTCCCACATAATGCCCACCCCTGTAGATAGAGCCCTACATATAGCTCCCCCTGTATATAGTATCCCAAATATAGCCCACCTCTGTATATAGTGTCCCACATATAGCCCACCCCTCTATATAGTGTCCCACATATAGCCCACCCCTGTATATAGTGTCCAACATATAGCCCACCCCTGTATATAGTGTCCCACATATAGCCCATACCTGTATATAGTGTCCCACATATAGCCCACTCCTGTGGATAGTGCCCTACATATAGCTCCCCCTGTATATAGTGCTCCACATCCCCACATATAGACCCCCCGGTAGATTGAGCCCCCACTATAGATAATGCCACTCACAGTTTTAGTAGAAAAAAAACCCAAAATTTTACATACTCACATGATCCCGTTCCCGCGCCGTCCGGTGGCAATGCAGACCTGCTCTCTTCAGCGTCGCTGAAAGATGCTGATTGGCAGGGCACAATGACTTACCCCGTTAGTCAGCGCCTTTCAACCACGGAAGTGGCGCGATGACGTCATTTTGCCCCGCCAATCAGCGTCATTGTAAGGCAATGAATGGTTGGGCACGAAACGTGCCCGGCCATTCAGCGCTAATGCATGTATTTCTGCCTGCGTGCTATAGACGCAGGTACAATTACTACCGGGGCCCCCTCCAGTGCTAGCGACGCCACCAGGCATGAGTGGGCCCGTGCCGCCCGGTCCATAAATGTTAGAGACTCGGCGGCACAGGTCCCATAGTAGCGTCGCTACCACTGTAGTAGCCATAACAGCTACTAGCGGTGCCACCGGGCATATGGGGGGGTGTTTGCGGGCCCCATAGCAGCCACTACGGCTTCTAAGGTGGTAGTTACGCCACTCTATATATATACATGTATACTGTATTTGCACTCAATGTCATATATGATATATATTAATTTCTGATATATAATCATGCTGCACTCACCCCACCTTCTAACCACACTTGTATGCGTTCAAATTCTAGGGCTAAATTCCAGTCCCAGACCAGCCCTTAATTTATCCTTCGTCATAGGATAGAGTTCATGTATGTAGTAGAAAAGTGGCAAGAGTACAGAATAGTCACAAATGATAGCACAAATATGGCGTGCACCAAAATTTACGAATTTTCTATGCCAAAATAATGGCGCAAATCAATTGATAAATTTGCCCCAGTGTCTTTAGATGGCCATTTTCTGTTGTAGAAAATGTCACCCATACTGAATGTGGTTTATATAGTTTTATACCTTGCACACAACCATTCTCCATTAGGGCAAAACTGTGATCAACAGCTTAGCTACAATGCAAAGGTGTAACTTGAAGCAACCAGGCCCCATTGTAAAATCTATAACAGGGCCCATGTGCCACTTATAATACTTGTGTCTTATGAGGCAGAGGAGCCTCTGCACCACTTTTAACTACACCCCTGCTACAGTGCCTATAGGGAGTTTGAAACTCGCTCACTTATTAGTTCAGGCTGCTACTCTCCCCCTCTTTACTTATACGCTCCCTTTTTAGATTGGCTGCGGTGTATAGACATAAGTCTATCACATGCTCACCAGCAAGTCAATGCATGAAGAGCGGACTTCAAAGAGCCTTAAAAGGGGAGTGTATCCGACCCAGAACCCGCAGCACACTCCATCCGAAAAATTGCAATGTATTTTTTTTGGACGGAATTTGCACTGCATAAAAAAGCGCTCATACTTACTCCCTTTTACGTCCGCTCCGGCCTCCTATGATGAAGTTGCAGGCCATGCGACGCTGCAGCCTGTGATTGCCTGTGGTCACATGACATGAAACGTCATCCCAGGAGGCCGAACTGCAGGAAGAAGGATGGCGTTCTGGGTAAGTATGATTTTTTTTTCTGGATTTGCGATTTTTTTGTGGCGCTTCGAATACGCCGCAGAAGTCGCAACACTTTCCCTTCTGTTGCGGGTTTTGCATCCCCATTGAATACAATGGGGAAAACCGGCAACAGGATATCAACAAAAACGCAGCATAAATTGACATGCTGTGGAATTAAATTCCACACCACAGGTAAATTTTTCTTTTTTTTAATCAAGTAATTTGTATTTTTTCCAAAAAAAAAAAACATTTGTGATACAACACAACACCCCAAAGACATAATCCCACCTACCCCCATCTTCCAGAGAAAATATGACCATGATTATACATTATTCTGACATAAAAATACAAAAAAAATTGCATAGCATGTAGAGTTCCAAAATACATAAATATAATGATTACCAAAATCTCACATAGGCCAACAAGCTACACTAAGCAGCACATATATACTAGAAAGCCATTACGGTCCAGAACGCGTCTCAGCTACAGCATCAGACAAGGAATTCAGGCCCTGTCGCAGAACCCAAGGGGACCATATTTTATCAAACTTGTGTTTAGCAATCCTGGATGTATAGATGTGTTTTTCCATAGACGTTAGCCAATTGACTTTATTGCAAAATTCTGACAATGTAGGGGATCTATCATCCAGCCAGTGTTGTGCAATAAGCTTCCTAGCAACATACAACATACGAGCAACAGCCAATATGACATGCTCAGAGACAGAAATATCCTCCACGTACCCCAAAGCACAAACAAATGGAGTGAAATCTACCGATACCTGGTATACAGAAGAAATAAGGTCCACTACCTCAGACCAAAACTGTCGCAGTTGTACACATTGCCACATCATGGATATCAACGTGCCCGGTTCCCCACCACATCTGGAACAAGCTGAGGATCCCAAAACCCAATTTCATTTAGAAACACTGGTGTTCTATAAACCCTATGTATCAGAAATAAATGGGAGATACAATGTGCCTCATTCATGGACAATCTAGGAATCCGCGACAAATTATCATCCCACTGACCCTATTCTATGGGCCCAAGATCTCTTTCCCATTTACCTCTCAACACAGAAGGAAATCCATCTATGAATCTCATCAAAAGACCTCAGTATAGAAGAGATATAAGGCCAGAAGTGTGACTAGCCGTGCCGATAACTCAGATCAGGGTATTGTCCATTACAGTGATATCAGTAGACCTACTCTCAACGCCGTACGCTTGCCGAAGCTGAAGGTATTTATAAAATTGAGTATGAGGAAGACCAAATTCTGACTGTAGACATGAGAATTACTTGAGGTCTTGATTCTCCAACAGCTGGTCTATTCTACGGACCCCTTTGCTCTTCCACAAAGCAAAATCTGTTAGTATATTCATATGAGACATCCAAGGTGTATCCCAAATAGCTGTATACTGCATACATCCCGTAATACCTTGCATATTCCTAACAAACCACCAGACATTATGCATCAAATATAATGTTTGATATTTTTTAGTACTCTGTTTAAATTTATGCGCCTCCAACGCCTCGTACAGTGAATCCTCACATAGGAATAGTTGCAGCATCAGCTTGATGGAATCAACTATATCCCAACCTCTGAGATGCTGCAGCTGAGAAGCCAAATAGTATAATCTATGATTAGGAACCACCAGACCTCCGTCCGTCTTATATCTTTGGAGAGTTTCCAACTTTATGCATGCATGCCCTGTATTCCAAATAAGAGATCGAAATAACACGTTGACCTTATAAAAAAAAAACGTTGTGGTAACTAAATAGGAGCATTGTGCAGAAGATATAACAACTGAGGCATCCATATTATTTTTATTAAATTGCACCTGCCAATGACTGAGAGATATAATTTACACCACACCTCTAACTTAAGTTTAAACCTGGCCAGTAAGGGATTCAAATTTAATCTTTCAAAATCCTCCATTTTCATGGATATTTCCAAACCTAGATATTTAAAGGAAGTAACACACTTCATAGGGAGATAAAAACAAGGGGACATATACACACAAAACAACAAAAAAAGGCCATACTTTTAAAAGGACACAGACAGTTCAGAAATGCTGATGAAGGAGAGTGAACAGGTGCATTAAATAATAATAGCCACTCCCACTAGTCTTGAGGGGAGTGGCGTGTGGTGCATGGGATGTGTAGTAAAAAATAATAAATGAATGGTGTATGTGCAAGTGATAATAATATGAGTGAAATATAGCGGGCAGTAATGAGTAAAGTGACTAAGTAAAAGAATAATGGGGTGCAGGTGTGTGAAACATGGAGGGATAGTGTGTAAGTCATGAGGCGCAATGTGTATGGCCAGGTAGAAGCCTATTTGTGACGCCTTGATAATTTATAGAGTGGGCTACCCTGCTTGCTATGCCAGATAACAACACACCATACTCTCCCAGCATCAAAGACCCGGCTGTGTCCAAAAGAAGCAAATATAATGCAAGTAAGCATGAAAAATACCTGGGGTATTAGTAAGCAGGGTAGCCCGCTCTATGAATTATCAAGTTTCACCATGTTTCACACACCTGCACCCCATTATTCTTTTATTTAGGCACTTTACTCATTACTGCCCCCTATATTTCACTCATATTATTATCATTTGCACATACACTATTCATTTATTATTTTTTAGTACACATACCATGCACCACATGCCACTCCCCTCAAGACTAGTAGGAGTGGATATTATTATATAATGCACCTGTTCACTCTCCTTCATCAGCATTTCTGACCTGTCTGTGTCCTTTTGTAAGTATGGCCTTGTGGTTTTACTTCATAGGGAGATCTTCATATGTCATCTGTGCGGGTGCATCATCCACCCACATCAGAACAGACTTGTACCAATTAATGGTCAATCCCGAGAATTGACCAAACTCTCCTATTTCAGACATTGGGGACATCCAAGGAGGCAGCATCATCTTCCAAAACAGTAGCATATCATCAGCGTACAATGCTAATTTATCCTCTTGTTCCCCATGACGAAACGAAACAATATCTACTGGACCCCGGATCAAAACTCCTAATGGCTCAATAGCTATGGCAAAGAGTAGTGGAGAAAGCGGGCAGCCATGCCGCGTACCTCTACCCAATGGAAATGTATCAGTCAGAAAGTTATTCACCCGAAGTCTAGCCACAGGTCTATCATACAGCATCCTAATCCATGAGATAAACGAGTCCCCAAAGCCCATCTTCCTAAGTACTGCCCATAAGTATGCCCATTCCACACTGTCAAAGGCTTTTACTGCGTCTAAGAAGCAAAGCACCCGTTTACCTGAGTTATCAGCTGGAAGTTGTAAATTCAAAAATAGCCTTCTGAGATTTATAGCTGTAGACTTTTGAGGCATAAAGCCAGTTTGATCAGGATGTATTACAGTAGTGATGATCTTAGAGAGGAGAACAGCTATGGCCTTAGCGATGATTTTAATATCTACTGGTAAGAGAGATATATGATTCAGCAGGCAAAGGATCTTTACCAGGTTTCAAAAGAACCACTAAAACTGCCTCTCTCATAGTGTCAGGTAAACCCTGATATCTAACAGCTGACATAAAAACATCCAAGAGGTGTGGCAAAAGTACATCACCCAATTTTTTTAAAATTTCCACCGGAAGACCATCCGACCTCAGAGCCATATTATTAGCCAGAGATGCCACCGCCTCCTGCAACTCCTCCAACTGCAATGGGGTCTCCAAAAACTCTCTATCAACAGAGGAAAAGAGTGGTAATGAGATACCAGATAAGTACGTCTCAAGTTGTGGCTCAGACACCTGTACATGGGAACTATATAAAGAAGCATAATAAGATTTAAACACATCTGCTATCTCTGCATTACCGGAAATCAGTATCCCATTAGTATTTCGTATTGCTGCAATGTACGTTTGGCCATACTGTGCTCTCGCAACCATCGCAAGCATATGTCCCGCTTTCTCCCCCTCAGAGTAAGAACGGTGTTTCTGAAACATTCTCTTATTTGCAGCTACTTCCAATAAATGAGTTTTCAGTAGTTCTTGAGCCTCCCGCCAATTAGCCAAAGATGTAGTCGAATTATCCATAACATGAGATGCCTCAGTCTGTCGCACCCTATCTCTAAGAGCATCACCCAATCTTCTAGTTTTCCCTTTGACCCTGCTGATTAACTGAATCAAACACCCTCTCAGCGTAGCTTTCATAGCATTCCACACCATTCCTGTATTGGCCGTGCCCACGTTTTCCGAAAAGTAATCCGTCAAGACCTTAAGCACATACATTTATAACAGTCAACCAGAAGGCATTCAACCTCCACAATGTCCTATTATTTTGAGGACCTCGAGACAAAGATATGATCAATACCAAGGGAGAGTGATTAGAAAGCGCCCTAGGTAAGTATTCAGCAGTTATAACCGCTCTGGCTACAATGTCAGGACCCAATCCGAGATCTATACGGGACAAGCTATTGTGCGAACTAGAGAAGCAAGAATAATGCCTATCATGAATATGTTTCAGTCTCCATAAATCCAACAGCATCACCTCATGAAGAAAGGAGCCAAACGCAGTTAGAAGTCCATCCACACTAGCTTCATCAGTAGTGAATTTGTCCCAGTAAGGATGAATATAATTATTAAAATCTACAGGTCAATTTATTAACGTTTACACTGCGTTTTTTTCACACACAATACCGTTGCGGAAATTCCACAGAGTTTACGCTACTTGGGAACAGGGCCTAAGACCAGAATCACACACACAGTTTTGATGCAGTTTTTGGCTCCGTTTTTTTAGCCAAACACAGAAGTGGACACAAAAGAAAGGAAATGCATCAGTCTTTTTTTTATACCTTTACTTCCTCTTGGATCCACTTCTGGCTTTGCCTCTAAAAACAGTCAAAAACTGCCACAAAAACTGCAACCTTAGTGTGTGTTCACATCAGCGTTCAGTTTCCGTTGATGGGTTCCGTCAGACCGTTCCGTCGGAGGAACCCATTAACGGAAAGGCAAATTAAATTTATAACTTCTGTTTGTATTACCATTGGTTTCAATGGTAATTCTTCCATTTCTAAGGGTTTCCGTTTGTCTCCGTTCCATAAGGTTTCCGTGTTTTTGACGGAATCAATAGCGCAGAGCGCAGTCGGGAACACAGAGCAGTAGAATGGGGTCTATGGGGCACCGTTCTACAGATAGGTGCGAGTCCAGAGGTGGGACCCGCATCTATCTAACATTTATAACATATCCTGTTGATATAGACAGCCTATAAGCGCAAAAGCACAGGGAACATAGCACCCAAAAAGGTGTGTATATATATATATATATATATATATATATATATATATATGACTACCACGTAATCTAAAAAGTAGAAATCTTTATTAATGATGAATAGCAACAATACATGGTAACATGACAGTACATACAAAAGAAGATCAATAAAAAAGGTCATATACGCTCAAAAATGACATCCCATGCACTACCTCACCACTAAATACAAAAAATACAGATATAGTGCTAGGTGGTACAATAAATGACTATAGGTACAGGAAGTAAATTATCTCTGATGGTAAATGTATTAGCAAAGCCAGGGTACAGCGATGCACCAATGCAACAACAGCAAGGCTAAATAAACAACCAGAGGGAATTATAAGAAAACATACCCAGAGTCATGGCACAGGAGAGAGGGAAACGTTCAGAGATGCGGCACAAAATAACACCACAACGCGCGTTTTGCCTACGTCTCCTGATGAAGCCGGTCTTAGGCGAAACGCGGGTCGCGGCGTTATTTTCTGTCAAATCTCTGGACGTTTCCCTCTCTCCTCTACCATGACTCTGGGCACGTTTTCTTATAATTCCCTCTGGTTGTTTATTTAGCCTTGCTGTTATTGCATTGGTGCATCGCTGTACCCTGGTTTGCTAATACATTTACCATCAGAGATAATTTACTTCCTGTACCTATAGTCATTTATTGTACCACCTAGCACTATATTTGTATTTTTTGTATTTAGTGGTGAGGTAGTGCATGGGACGTAATTTATGAGATGGGTTGTTCTGTTAACCCTTGGGTATATTCAACATCTATACCTTACTGATGCGGCTTTCCGTATATGACTTTTTTTATTGATCTTCTTTTGTATGTACTGTCATGTTACCATGTATTGGTTGCTATTCATCATTAATAAAGATTTCTACTTTTTACATTGCATGGTAGTCATATATATATATATATATATATATATATATATATATATATATACCTTTCTGGGTGCTATGTTCCCTGTGCTTTTGTGCTTATAGGTTGTCTGCTAGTTTTGTAGGGAACCTGTTGATATGTCATAAATGTCCCTGGTGGGAAAACCCCTTTAATGTGAGCAATTTATTATCAGACATTTACATATTCATCTAAGTGTGACAATTTTCATGGCTGACCTATGACGAATACAGTAGTTCCTCTAAACAGCAAATATTCCCACCCCATGTGATCATATGTACAGTATGTACAGTATGTATGTATATATATATATATATATATATAGAATATCATATAGTGTAATAATGCCAAATTGACACTTTTACAAGCGCTACACTTGTTATTCAATTGTAATAAGATAAAGGTAAATGGTGAAAGCTGTTCCTACAAATAATGTACTTAGCCTCGTATATTAAGTGTCCTTTTTCCTGTACGTGCAGTGGTGGGTTTTCTAAGAGTCAATTTTGTATCAGTTTATTCAGGTAAAGACACTCGAGGTCACCGACAAGGGGAGATATAACACTTACAAACATATGTTATAGTGCCAGACTAATCTGTAATCAAATAGTGATCTTCAAATGACATTTCTCGGTGAATCATAAACCAGCTGCAAAAATACATCTGACATTTCCACAGAGAATAGATTATTTTACAATCAAAAGTGCAGGGCTAGTAATCAGAATACTGCTCGAGGGGAAGAGGAGATTTGTGTTTGTAATATTGAATTATCTTTCACTAGAGTTGAATATTATTTTTTGAACTGGTTCTAAAGAATTCATTATTTTTATATATTGTTTTCTTTCGTTCTGTCGTTGCATGCACATAAACCCTTAAAATCTTTGAGTTTGACTAGGTTTATTGGATCATTTCATTTAAATGAAAGTAGATTTACTATACTATATCAATGTTACAGTGGTGTTAACCAAATCTCACTCTATAGACTAGTGCTATATTATTGCCAGGGAATGGACAGTGCAGGAAAGGACACAATTATTGAAGAAGAATAGAGAACAATGGTTAATATTATTAAACTATATAAGACCCACCAAAATGCCTTACGGTGGGGCGATCCAATAAAGGTATAGTTATGGGAGCCTATTTTAAGGAGACCACATACATCTGTTGATGGATCTCACCTTATCGGACTGGATCTATTAATGTGTATATGCCCTGGAGAGCTTTGGCCAAGTCTGCCATTGAAGGAAACGAGGAACTGACAGGATAGATTTTTTTCCTGTATAATATTTCTGTTTCTCCTGAAGATAAACAGTTCCAGTCATTTCTGGCAACCACTTATCTCCTCTTGCCTCCTGTAAAAAATAAAAATATTTGGATTCGTATTGAACTAATGCATTTTGCATTATTTTGCATCGCAAAGAAGGGAATGTGATCTGGAATAATGAAAGTAATAAAGGGGTATTCCCAACTTAGACATTTATGGCATATCAAAGGGATGTACCATAAATGTATGATAAATGCAGGTCCCAACTGCCTGGGATATGCTATAAATGTCTAAGATGTCTAAGATGTCTAATCCCTTTAGGGGATTTCTCCCATCTATTTTAGATCGGAATGATCTTCCATTCTCAATATATATATATATATATATATATATATATATATATATATTTAATTTTTTGTATTTTTTTACTGAACGGAGACTCACAAATACAGTTGGAGGACTTTAGCATATAGCAGTGCCATTTTTGAGTCCCTGCTACATGAAGGCCAGTTTCAAACAAGTGCAATACGAGTGCAACTTTGTACCCGTATTATGGATGCAAATCCCATCCCTACTGTGGGTATATTGACCTTCACTAACAGCATTAAAGATCTCTAGTGAGCCAGTGTTGCTCTTGTCGGAGACCGACCAAACAAGATACACTCTGGGAATATCACTTACAGAGTTCACTTTTACAGCTGACTGTTTTCTGTCAATACAATGCAGAGAAAAAATGCTGTAATGGGCTAGTATTGTTTTCACAGAATTTAGGGTGCGGTAAATGGCAAAAGGGAATGTCCAAGTCTTGTTAACTATTCAGGGTTTTTTATTTGGAATGTTCTCACTTTAGAAAGGAAGAGATTATTTTAATAACATTATATTAGAAAAACTGATAGTCCTAACTTTAAGGTGTCTCAATTTAACACTTAACTCTTTCCTGCTATAGGATACCGGTTTAATTTCTGCAAGTGATACAATGCTCATGGGGCAATAAAGGAACCTTACTTTCTTCACCATATTTTGAAATGCTAGTTCATACTTTTTTGTATGTTGTAAAGGAACACTGAGTCCTGAGCCCCTGGAGGATTTGCAACCCTTTTCTATCATTTTTGCGGAGCTGCTTTCCTATGTTTTAGTATTTTTTGTTTTCAAATGTTTGAATTTTTTAGTCCTTATTCATACAGGATGCTAATAGGACCTGTCAGCTCTACTATCATATCTGTTTTTATAAATATTTGTATCCCCCATGAAATAATAATTTGGCAGCATCTTTTCTTACAAATCTTCATTACAGAGTTACATATTTAGTACGGCTGAAAAAAGACACATGTCCATCAAGTTCAACCAAGGGATGGGAAAAGGGAAGGGAAACATTTCTTCACATTGGCATAGGAGCTGATGTTTTCTAAAGCCATCCACTGTAGCTACTGTGACCAGCTCCTGTGGTAGACTATTCCATAGATTCACAGTTTTCACAGTAAAGAAGGCTTGTTGCTTCTGTGGATTGAACCTTTTTTTCTCTAGACGGAGGGAGTGCCTCCTTGTTTTTTGAGGGGGTTTTACATGGAACAGGATTTCACCATATTTTTTGTATGTGCCATTAATATATTTATATAAGTTAATCATGTCCCCCCTTAGTTGTCTCTTTTCAAGGCTAAATGGGTTTAATTCTTTTAATCTTTCCTCATAACTTAGATTCTCCATGCCCCTTATTAGCTTCGTTGCTCTTCTTTGTATTTTTTTCAACTCCTGGGCATCCTTTCTATGAACTGGAGCCTAGTACTAATCTGCATATTCTAGATGAGGCCTCACTAATGCTTTGTAAAGTGGTAATATTATATCCCTGTCCCGCGAGTCCAGGCCTCTTTTAATACACGACAATATCTTGCTGGCCTTTGAAGCAGCTGATTGACATTGCATGCTGTTATTTAGTTTATGATTTACAAGTACACCCAGATCCTTCTAAACAAGTGACTCCCCCAGTGTAGCTCCCCCTAGGACATATGATGACTGCAGATTGTTGGTACCCAGATGCATAACTTTACATTTTCTCTATATTAAACCTCATTTGCCAAGTGGATGCCCAAACACTTAGTGTGTCCAAATCAGCTTGTAATTTATGAGCATCTTCTATAGACTGAACAATACTACATAGCTTGGTGTCATCTGCAAAAATAGAAATAGTGCTATTAATCCCATCCTCTATATCATTAATAAATAATAATAGTGGTCCCAGCACTGAACCTTGAGGTACACCTCTTATAACTGGTGACCATTCAGAGTAGGAATCATTGACCACAACTCTCTGGATACGGTCCTTGAGCCAATTCTCAATCCAATTACAAACTATACTTTCTAAACCTTTAGTCCTTAATTTACCCATTAGACGTCTTTGACGGACAGTGTCCAAAAACACTATATCCACAGAGGCCCCTCTGTCTAGGCTTCTGCTCACCCCTTCATAAAAACAAATCAGGTTGGTTTGACAACTTCTGTCCTAAGTAAAACTGTGCTGGCTGTCACTTATAATACTATTTTTTGTCACATAATCCCTCAATAGCCCCTCAAATATTTTTCCCACAATTGATGTTTAGCTAACGGTCTAGAATTACCCGGATAAGACCTAGAGCCCTTTTTGAAAATAGGCACCACATTTGCCCTGCGCCAGTCCCTTGGCACTATAACAGTCACTAGAAAAAAAACTACACCAGAATCGCAATTTTTTTGGTCACCACACCTCCCAAAATAGAGAATAAAAAGTGATCAAAAACTCGCATGTACGAATATGATTATGGTGTCACACAAAATAAATAATTTTATAAAAAAGTGATTTTATTGCGCAAACGCTGCAAAAAAATCGTACCGACCCGCAAAATAAAGTAAAACCGTTACTTATTTCACACAGTGAACGCTGCAAAAAATAAACTAAAAAACATTGTCAGAATTGCTTGTTTATGGTCACCCGACTTGCAAAAAAATTCAATAACAAGTGATAAAATGGTACCAATGAAAACTACAGATTGTCCAGCAACAGATAAGCCCTCACACAGCTCCTGTGGTGAAAAATTAAAAAAGTTCTGGCTCTCAGAATATGGCGATGCAAAATGTGCAGAGTGTTCCAAAAGCAGATAAGATTGGGCGCCATTTATCAGTGCGACACCGGCCACAAATCTATGAATTATTATTTATTTACCACATTATTATACCCTCTTATTATGCCCTGATGTACTCCGCACAGATTACGCATGCCCCCCACATTATAAACTGAAATACCAGCAAAACCCCAAACAGAGCTACTACCAAGCAAAATCTGCGCTCCAAAAGCAAAATGGCGTCCCTCCCTTCTGAGCCCTGCAGCGTGCCCAAACAGAAGTTTGCGCTGACATATGTGGCATCACCATACCCGAGAGAACCCGTTTAACGTTTTATGAGGTATTTATCTTCAGTGGCACAAACTGGGCACTAAAATGGCAAACTGGGCACTAAAATGGCATTTCAGTGGAAAATTGCAATATTCACACCATCCGCTGTGCATTAACCCCTTTGCACACTATGACTTAATAGAACGTCATGGTGCGGGGGTTGATGTATGGAGCGGGCTCACGTGCTGAGCTCGCTCCATACGCTGCGGGTGTCAGCTGTGTATTACAGCTGACACTCAGGACTAACGGACAAGAACAGCAATCGTGCGGTTACAGAAGCCTGTAAAAATAACAATATACTGCAATACATTAGTATTGCAGTATATTGTACCCGCGATCCAATGATCGCTGGTACAAATCCCCTAAGGGGACTAATAAAATGTGTAGAAGAATTAAAGTATTAGTAGTGAGAAAGAAAAAAGTTTAAAGTTAAAAAACCCCCCCTTTCCCATTTTTCTTCTAAAGTAATGTAAAAAAAATAAACAAAATTGGTATCGCTACATCTGTAAAAGGCCGAACTATTACAATATACCATTATTTAATTCACTCGGTGAACACCGTAAGAAACTTAAATAATTTAAACTGCCAAAATCGCAGGTTT
This sequence comes from Rhinoderma darwinii, assembly GCF_050947455.1. Lineage (NCBI taxonomy): Eukaryota > Metazoa > Chordata > Amphibia > Anura > Rhinodermatidae > Rhinoderma > Rhinoderma darwinii. The sequence goes on along the minus strand of NC_134687.1, from coordinate 334,929,644 downwards.
TTTTGGTCACTTTAGCTAATACAACTTTTTGATCACTTTTTATGTACCAAAAAATGGAACCAATAAAAACTACAGCTCGTCCCACAAAAAATAAAACCTCCCACCGCTCAATCAACCGAAAAATAAAAAAGTTACCGCTCTAAGAATGTGGTGAAACAACAATTTTTATTTTAACAAATAGATTTTTCTTTGTAAAAGTAGTATAATATAAAAAAAAATATATAAATTTGGTATCACCGTAATTGTATTGAGCCGCAGAATAAAGTAAAGTTTGCATTTTTACCGCATGGCGAAATCTGTAAAAACGAAAACCACAATAAATGGAATCAGATTTTTTTCCTATATCAGCCCGCAAATAATTTTTTTTCAGTTTCCCAGTAAATTTTATGGCACTTTAAATGGTGTCAATAGAAACTACAGCTCCTCCCACAAGAAATAAGCCCTCACACCACTCTATTGACAGAAAAAGAAAAAATTTATGGCTCTTGGAAGGCGGAGAGTGAAAAACGAAAATAAGAAAGCAAAAAATGGATCAGTCCTGAAAGGGTTAATTCATTTCTAATGAAAAAAATTATGACCCCATTTGGGGTATTTCCGTACTCGGGATAAACTGCTTTACAAAAATTGTTTAGTTTTTTCTCCTTTATCCCTTGTGAAAATGAGAAAATTCAACATTTTAGTGGAAAGAAATTGTGATATTAATTTTCGCGGCCTAATTCTAATAAATTCTGCAAAAGACACGTGGAGTCTAAATGCTCACTATACCACTATAAAAATTTATTGAGGGGTGTTTTCAAAATGGGGTAACTGGGGGGGTTTTCACTGTTTTGGTCCCTCCAGGGCGTTGCAAACACGACATGGCACCGAAAACCATTCCAGCAAAATCTGTGCTCCAAAATCCAAACGGCGCTCCTTCCCTTCTGAGCCCTGCTGTGGGTCCAATCAGCAGTTTATTACCACATATGGAGTATTGCCGTAATCTGGAGACATTGCTTTACAAATGTTGGGGTGTATTTTCTTCATTATTCCTTGTAAATATTAAACATTTCTATGTTTTTTTCAGAAAAAAAGTAGATTTTCATTTTTACAGACTAATTCCAATATATTTAGCGGAAAAACCTGTGTAATCGAAATGCTAACTATACCCCTAGATAAATTCCTTGAGGGGTGTAGTTTCCAAAATGGGGGTAACTTTTGGGGTGTTTCCACTGTTTTGGCACCACAAGACCTCTTCAATCCTAATAAGGTGCCTAAAATATATTCTAAAAAAAAGGCCTGTGTTTCAGTCCATTAGTGCACTAGGGCCACATGTGGGATATTTCTAAAAACTGCAGAATCTGGGCAATAAAATATTGACTTGCATTTCTCGAGTAAAACCTTCTGTGTTACAAAAAACCATGTATAAGAAATTTATTTCGGCAAAAAAAAAAATACATTCGTAAATTTCACCTCTACTTTGCTTAATTCCTGTGAAACGCCTAAAGGGTTAAAACACTTTGTGAATGCTGATTCGAATACCTTGAGGGGTGCAGTTTTCAAAATAGGGTGATTTTTGGGGATTTTTTAATATATAAGCCACTCAAAGCCACTTCAGAACTGAACTGGTCCCTAAAAAAATGGCCTTTTGAAATTTTCTTTAAAATATGAGAAATTGCTGCTAAAGTTCTAAGCCTTGTAACGTCCTAGAAGAATAAAATAACATTCAAAAAACAATGCAAACATAAAGTAGACATATGGGAAATGTTAACTAGTAACTATTTTGCATGGTATTACTATCTGTTTTACAAGCAGATACGTTAAAATGTAGAAAAAGCTAATTTTTGCAAATTTTCTCTAAATTTTGGTGTTTTTCAGAAATAAATACCTAAATTATCGACCAAATTTTTTCACTAACATGAAGTACAACATGTCACAAGAAAACAATCTCAGAATCGCTTGGATAGGTAAAAGCATTCCGATGTTATTACCACATAAAGTAACACATGTCCGATTTGAAAAAATCAGCTGTGTCCTGAAGGCCAAAACAGGCTGCGTCCTGAAGTGGTTAAGAACTCTAGTGTAACCCATCTGGTCCCGGGGCCTTGTGCACATTTATTTTATTTAGCTTAGCTTGCACCATATCTACATTCAGCCAATTCAGTATATTAATTGATGTATTAACAGCACTGGCACCGGCTACATCAGCTGCTCTTTCTTCTGTTGTATATACAGAGCTAAAAAAAAACGTTACTAACTCTGTCTTCTCTTGATCCCATGTCACCAACTCCCTATTACCACTATTTAGGGGTCCTACATGTTCAGACCTTGGTTTCTTTGCTTTTACATACTTGAAGAATTTTTTGAGATTTGTTTTACTATTCTTGGCCACCTGCCTTTCATTTTGTATTTTTGCTGATTTTATTAGCTTTTTGCAGATTTTATTAAGCTCTTTATAATTTACAAAGGCTACAGCTGTACCCTCAGATTTGTATTTTTCAAATTCCCTTTTTTTGTCATATATTGCCCTTTTTACAGAAGGTGTAAGCCATGTGGGGTTTCATTTTAGTCGTTTATACTTGTTACCTATAAGAAAAAAGTTTGCACTATAATTATACAAAGTAGATTTGAAAATCTCCCATTTATCATTTGTACCATTATTTGACATTAGTTCTTCCCAGTCTATATCCTGAATTGCAGCCCTCATCCTGGGGAAATTGGCCTTCTCAAAATTAAGTGTTTTTGCCCTCCCAGTCTGTGTTTGTTTTTTACAGTATAGGTAAAATGTAAATATATTGTGATCACTGTTACCGAGGTTTTCACGAACATTGACATTCCCAACAAGATCTGCATTATTAGAAATGACCAGATCCAACAGAGCTTCACCTCTAATCGGGTCTTCCACAAACTGGCCCATAAAATTTTCCTGCAACAGGTTGAGGAAATTTATCCCCTTCGCAGTTGAAGCCGGACCATGACACCAATTAATATCCAGGTAATTAAAATCTCCCATTATCACTACAGTACCCGCCTGTGCAGCACGCTCCATCTGTTTATATAGCTGACCATCCAGCTCCTCAGTTATATTGGGGCGTCTATAGCTTACACCAAAAGTATTTTTGTCAGTGTTTACCTCCCTTTGTAATTCCACTCACAACGTTTCAACCTCCTCACAATCTTCACCCACTATTGCTCTTTCACACTCACCTTCATATCACTTCTCACATACAGAAATACACAACCACCTTTCCTATTTGCCCTGTCTTTCCGAAACAGTGTAAAACCCTGTAGATATACAGCCCAGTCGTGTGAAGAGTCTAGCCATGTTTCAGCAACACCAACTATATCTATATTTTCCTCTAGTACCAAGGCCTCAAGCTCCTACACTTTAACTTGCATTTCAAATTGCCATGTTTGGTATAAGAAATTTGATAATTTGACATTATTTGGGCATTTTTATTTTCATTGCTGTTTTGTAACAAAAGGATCTCCTTATCCTGTTGTCTAGTCCTCTCCCCACAGTCTGTTTCTCCCCCTACCAATATAGTCTGACCCCTCTCTAACCTAACTACCCCTTTATTTTCTACATTGACCTCCCTCCTCAGCCCTAGTTTAAATACTCCACCACCCCAGTTAGAATTCTCTCCCCCAGCACAGCGGACCCCTTCCATTCAGGTGCAAATCATCTGCAGAATACAGTTTTTACCCCAATGAAAAGTCAGCCCAGTGCTCTATGAATCCAAAGCCTTCTTCCCTACACCAAGTCTTAAGCCATGCATTTAACTCCCTGAGCTCCCGCTGTCTTTCCTGTGATGTGCATGGCACAGGCAGTATTCCTGAGAATACTACCTTGGAGGTCCTTACCTTCAGCTTGTAGCCTAGTTCTTTCAAATTATTCTTAAGGCTTCTCCTCCTACCATGTATTCTATCGTTGGTACCCACATGGACCACGACAGCTGGATCATCACCAGCCCCTCCTAGTAATTTATCCACCCGTTCCACCACATGCCGAACCCTGGCACCAGGAAGACAGCAAACCATTCGGTTGACGCGGTTTTGGTGACAAATTATTCTATCCGTCTTCCTGATTAAAGAACCCCCTACAACTACCAATTGTCTTTCTTTACCTGTATTACCATCCCGCTGACTACTAGCTGGGCTGTTCTCCTGGCTGTTAGTGAGATCAGTATCTACTAGGGCTGTCATTTCTCAGACCGACAGCCTCGCATCATCACCCAACTTGGCAATTTTGCTTGGAATATCAGAAACAGGATTGGCCTTCCTTTTTTATGGACCCCTTTCTACTGCCCCTAACTACATTAACCCTGCTACTTGCCAGGTCCTGCTGACCCATGACTTCACCCTCCAGGTCTACCCCACCAACTGCTTGCTCAGTGAGCAGCATGCTCCGTTCAAGATTGTCTATCGCCCTCAGTGTTGCATTTTGCTCCTCCAGATCTCTAATGTGAGCTTCCAGGTGAACAACATGCTCACATCTGCCACAGGGGTATTCACCCTGGAACTCCTGCTCCAGTCGTGCATACATATGGCAAACTGTGCACTATTTTGTAAATGTATAAAGAAATTGACAATTTAGTGTTACTATTCACCTTGTCTATATGGTGTGTTCCTATACAGTCTGACCCTCTCAGCATTTATTGGACAGTCTCATCCTGTGTAGGGAAACGTCCCATTGACGAGGGGAATGATAACACCATGTTGAAAATGTATTCATACATTTCCAGGAGGAGTAGCAAAGGAACAGCACTACACAGTGTTCTAAGAAAAGATATTCCAGAAGTGCTCTTTAATGAAGATTGCAAGTATTTACGAAAGCAGACATAACAGGTGAGCAGTTAGATCTTCTTAGCAATGTCCTCTTGTATGTATGAGGACTAATAGTGACAAACGTTAAAAAAAATATACAAACATAAAATCCCAACATGCTGGAATGAAACAAACCCATTTTTACAATATTTGTAGCAATATATAGATGTAGCCTGACAATTATATGTTAATTTTGTACCTTTTTGCAAATATAAACACACTAAAAACGTAAACATTTTCACAGTATGCTGTAATTATAATGAAAAAAAAAAGTGTATTATTATTTCTGTTATAGTCATTATTATGAATATCATTATTACTTTATCTTACAATTAATTTCTCTTTTTTAACAGCACACTGGTCACTTTTATATTTTTTCCCAGGCTAGCATGATTCTAGAACTGACCTTTAACACCTTAACATTTCCCTGCAGGAAGACTTAAAGGTTTTAACCCCTTAGCTGACGCCTTTTCATGTCAGCCTAGTCCAAGTCCTGCACGGGTCTCCCGTGCAGGCAGGAGCCGGGGCTCTGCTGTCTGATGACAGCTGAGCTCCTGCTCCAACGCCCGCGATCGAAGTTTACTTCGATCGCGGCCGTTTAACCCGTTAAATGCCGCCGTCAATAGCGACCACGGCATTTAACTTTGTTTACAGAGGGAGTGCGCTCCCTCTGTCACCCATCGGCGGCCCGCAAATGCAATCGCGGGTCTCCGATGGGGTGTCATGGCAGCCGGGGGCCTGATAAAAGCCCCCAGGTCTGCCCTGGACATATGCCTGTTAGGACGCGCCGGAGGCATGTCCTAACAGATTGCCTGTCAGATTTACACTGACCGGCAATAATGCTCTGGTATACGAAGTATACCAGAGCATTATAGCAGCGATCGGAACATCGCACAGTAAAGTCCCCTAGTGGGACTAATAAAATAAGTTATCAAAGTGAAATAAAGATTATTAATAAAAAGTACAGTAAAAAAATTAATAAAACCATTTTTTTCCATAAAAAGTGGTTTTATTTAGTAAAAGTGTAAAAAAAAAAAAAGTACACATATGTGGTATCGCCGCGACCATAATGACTCCATTAATAAAGTTAATATGTAATTTAAACCGCAAAGTGAACACCGTAAAAAAAACGCTATTGTATATCGTGCTAAGCTTATTTTTTCATTTGTGTCAGCAAGTTAAACTTGATCTGGTAACAATAACTAAAATGAAGTGTGAGAGGAAGAGTTATTGACAGCACGTGTCATATACTGTGTTTCCAATGTCATTTAAAGGTTTCATCCTGCCGAAGAAAGATTGGACAGAAAACTATCCTGAGAAAAACTTTTAAAGTAAAATAGAAAAAAAATCTTCAGATAAATATCGCTGTCCAGCTTTGCATACTTGCACACTTCCTAATAAATCACATCATACACATATAATCAATAACCAGTTAACCAGCTACTTCTTATTAATATAAAATTCAGAGATGCCGCAGTTTCAAAAAAAGAATAAAATAATGTATATAAATTACAAATCATGTGTTTTTTTTCCCATAGATTAGAACAGAGACAAAATATCATTATTTACACGTATACCTTTAATTTTCCTATTCTGGACAAGAAATTAAACCTTCTGTGTTTTTACAATTTGTATAGTGCTCACAGGGAGATGACAAATCTACAGTATTACACACTGCAGAATAAAACTGTTACATTTATTTTTTAACAGGTATATCACCTCCTAAATCAGGATCACCACCTACTGAATCAAAGATATCACCTATAAACAGGCTTGATCCCTCATGGGAATTTAGTGCATTGCATTTGAAGACAGATTTATCAGCTCTTGAATCTGATACCTCACCTTGTAAATCATGTAAATATCAAGAGCGCTGTGTGTTCAACAGCTGTATAGTAGATAAATGTAACAAATTACTTGCTAGAGTTGACACACCATTTAAACAATTATGGTAAAAAATAGCCCCAACATATCACTCATTCTTTTAACAGTACATGACAAGTGTTTAGTGACAGAGAACTGCTTGTTTTAGGTTTGTTTTTTTTTTTCTTTGAAAAGCAATGGCAGGGTTAATAGAAATTAACAAAAATTCCATCGAAAAGTAATGTGTTTCAAATTGTATAATTGTTTGAATAAAATAAATTGCATAACATTGAAAAAAATTATATTAATACAATCAAAATCACATTTTAAAGCTTTCCAAGAGCCATAACTTTTAGATTTTTCCGTCAATGTAGTGGTGTAAAAGCTTATTTTGCAGGAGGAGTTGTAGTTTTTATTGGCACCATTTAAAGTACCATATAATGTACTGGGAAACTGGAAAAACAATTCTTTGTAGGGTGGCATTTGAAAAAACTGCGATTCCTCTATTCTTTTTTGGGTTTTGTTTTTATGGCTTTCACCGTGCGGTAAAAATGTCAACTTAACTTTATTCTGCTGGTCAATATGATTACAGCAATACTAAATTTATATTGTTTTTAATTATGTTTTACTACTTTTACAAAGAAAAAACTATTTGATAAAAAAAAACCTTTGCTTTGTGTCGCCACATTCTGAGATCCATAACTTTTTTATTTTTTGACGATTGAGCAGTGCGGGAGCATATTTTTTGCGGGAAGAGCTGTAGTTTTTACTCGTACCATTTCTTGGTACATACGAGTTTTTGATAAATTTGTATAAAAACATTTTTGACACTAAGGTAACAAAAAAACAGTGATTCTGGTGTTTTAAGTTTTTTTTTATGGTGTTCACCATGTGAGTTAAATGATGAAATATTGTAATAGTTTTGACTTTTTGCGGACGCGGCGATACCAATTTAATAAATTTTTTTATTTTTCATTACTTTAGAGGGAAAAATGGGGATATTTAAACTTTTAATATTAATATATTTTTTTACTTTTTACACTTTTCATGAGTCACTTTAGGGGATTTAAACCAGCGATCGTCAGATTAATACACTTTATCGCAGTGTATTGTAATTTTTATGGGCTCCTGTTAGCCCTGGCAGAGGCAGCGCATAACAGGAGAGAAAGGAAGGCAGACATGGGGGCATGACAACCATCGCATCACGGGGGGCGGCTTAGCTGACCTATTGACCGCAGCACCTAAATGGTTAAACGGCCAGGTTCAGAGCGATCTCTGTTCCTGGCCATTAGTGCGAGCTGTCAGCTATAATACACATCTGACACCCACAGCGTATGGAGAGGGCTGACAACCGCTGCATACTTCAATCCCACGCACCAGGACGTAACGGCACATCCTGGTGCGTCAAGGGGTTAATATTGCCAAATAAATTCATGTGTTTACTTTTTTCCGATTCATGTGTAGGGAGAATTTCAACTTTGTAACGCATATTCAGAATTTTAAAGCAAATTGAAACTAATAAAGAATTAAGAAAAAACTGTTACATTTACATTAAAAATGCCACATCTGAAGACACTTTTACATGACAGTTTTTAGGTCAGTAGTTTGCATCCGTATTTGTGAGCGAAAACCAGGAGTGGTTCCAAAACACGGAAGAGGTGCAAATCTTTCCATTACATTTTTTCTCTGTTTATGTTAAACACCTGGCTTTGGCTTACAAATACTGATTCATAATACTGACCTTAATACTGTAGTGTAAGGGCATGACCACACATGGCGGAATTCCTCCGCAACTGTCCGCATCAATGCCGCACCTAATCCGGGTTGCGGATTACGGCTGCGGATCTGCACAAAATGTGCAGAAAATTGATGCGGACTAGCTGCTGCGGACTGCGGGAAAAGTGCTTCCCTTCTCCCTATCAGTGCAGGATAGAGAGAAGGGACAGCACTTTCCCTAGTGATAGTAAAAGAAATTCATACTTACCGCCCGTTGTCTTTATGACGCGTCCCTCCTTCGGCATCCAGCCCGACCTCCTTGGATGACGCGCCAGTCCATGTGACCGCTGCAGCCTGTGCTTGGCCTGTGATTGGCTGCAGCCGTCACTTACACTGAAACGTCATCCTGGGAGGCCGGACTGGAGACAGAAACAGGGAGTTCTCGGTAAGTACGAACTTCATTTTTTTTTACAGATACATGTATATTGGGATCGGTAGTCACTGTCCCGGGTGCAGAAACAGTTACTGCCGATCGCGTAACTCTTTCAGCACCCTGGACAGTGACTATTTACAGACGTCTCCTAGCAACGCTCCCGTCATTACGGGAGCCCCATTGACTTCCTCAGTCTGGCTGTAGACCTAGAAATACATAGGTCCAGCCAGAATGAAGAAATGTCAAGTTAAAAAAGCAAGACGCATCCGCAGCACACATGACATGTGCATGACAGCTGCGGACTTCATTGCGGAACTTTGAATCTCCATTGAAGTCAATGGAGAAATTCCGCCATGAGTCCGCCACTGCTCCGCAACAGACAGAGCATGCTGCGGACACCAAATTCCGCTCCGCAGCCTATGCTCCGCAGCGGAATTGTACGCATCGTGTAAACGAACACTGCTAAATTAAAGTGAAAGTCAATGGAGAAACGGCTCCGCTGCGGAATAACGCTGCGGAGTGTCCGCAGCAGAATTTAAGTGAAATTCCGCCATGTGTGAACCCGCCCTAAAGGGGCCTTAGGCTTGGTTCACATCTGAATTGTGAATTCCGTGTTTTTATTCCATCATAGGAGCAGAAAAACGGAATTCAATATGTGACGGATCCATCAGACGACAGACACCAACAGTCCCCGACTTACATCATTGACTTAAAATGGATTACACTGTCATGGTGTCAGCCGTTTTGATGTAAAAAATAGCATTGCATGTAGAACTTTTTTTTCTGGCAAATATGAGAGAATCTGAAATGGAGCCTCTAACGCAGATACCCATCGACTTTGTTCACATTAGCAATAGTCTCCATTCCATGGGGGTTTCCTTTTCTTTTTAATGTATAGCCTTGCCTGTGCCGCTGCCCTGAAGTAGGGTGGAGTAGAGAATCTGTGAGTAAAAAGAGTTAAAGTAGTATTCCCAGCTTAGACATTTATGGCATATCCAGAGGATCTGGGACCGCACCTATACTGAGAAAGGGGGTCACACAACCCCTGTTGCTTATGGTGTAGAGGTGGCAAGCAGCCAATTTCAGGCAGGGACTAGAGGAGAGGGAGTCACGTGCGCCTCTATCCATTCTGTGACATGGAAGTTACGGAAACAGTTGATCAGCGGCTCCTATTAACTCCCATTAAACTGAATGGAAAGTGCTGCGCAGATGCGCCTAGCACCTGCCTGAAATCTGCATCCAGCGGCCGCTGCACCGGGCAATATGACGGTCGGGTGACCCCCGTTCTTGATATAGGTGTGAGTCCCAAAGCCTTGAACCGGCATCTATCAGACATTTATGGCATCTCCTGTGGAATATCCCTTTAGGCTTATCCACACGTAACGGATTTGCTGCGTATTTTCCATCCGGAATTGTGGACGGAAAATACGCAGTGGAATACAGTAGCAGCAAAGTGGGTGTGATGTCATCCACACGCTGCAGAAAAATTCAGTCCAGAAATTCACCTGCGGTGCGTAATTTTAGTTCCGCAGCATGTCAATTATTGCTGTGGAAAGTGGACTGATTTCCTGCATGTTTCTGAAGAAATATCACCATCCCACAGCCTTGAAAACAAAGCAGCAAAATCCGCACTATTTTCCGCCGTTAAAAACGCTTTAAATGCTGAGGATTTTCTGGAGCGGATTGTCTGCTAGTTTATGCGGAAATGCTGCAGAAATTTTCTGTAGCAAAACCGTTACGTATGGGTAAGCCCTTTAAGTAAAGAGAGAGGTCTAATTATTTTTTTTGTCTGGTCTGAGGTCTAAGGGCATATTCACATGGCTTAGCAAAATACGTCTTAAAATACGTAGCTGTTTTCAGGCGAAAACAGCTCCTGATTTTCAGACGTTTTTGTAGCAACCCGCGTTTTTCGCGGCGTATTTTACGGACATTATTGGAGCTGTTTTTCAATGGAGTCAATGAAAAACGGCTCCAAAAACGGCCCAAGAAGTGACATGCACTTCTTTGACGCGGGCGTCTTTTTTCGCGCCGTCTTTTGACAACGACGCATAAAATTACACCTCGTGGGAACAGAACATCGTAAAACCCATTTAAAGCAATGGGCAGATGTTTGTAGGCGTAATGGAGCCGATTTTTCATGCGTAATTTGAGGCATAAAACGCCCAAATTACGTCTGAAAACAGTGCGTGTGAACATACCCTAATTCTTGTGTTGTGTTTGGTCCCAGACCAGACGCAAAAACAAATTTTTGGGTCTGGTCTGGGCTCTCATTCTATTATGGAGTCTGCACTAGTGGTCTGCATTTAATTTAAAGGTCTTGTCTGGAGTCGGAATTCAGGTGTCTGGTCTGGGGTTTGATTTAATTTAGAGGCCTGGTCTGGGGTTTGAATTAACCCCTTGAAATCCAAGCCATTTTTTGATTCTTCATTTTTTTTTTTCACTATTTGCCTTCCATGAGCCATAACTTTTTACTTTTTTTGTCAATGGAGTGGTGTGATGGCTTGTTTTTTTGTGCGAGGAGTTGTAGTTTCTATTGGCACCATTTAAAGTACCATATAATTTACTGTGAAACGGAAAAAAAATTATAGATGGGGTGGAATTAGAAAAAACTGGGTTTCGTTTTTACGTCTTTCACCATGTGGTAAAAGCGACAAATTAACTTTATTCTGCTGCTCAATATGATTACGGCCATACCAAATTTATATAGTGTTTTTTAATAGTTTACTCCTTTTACAAAGAAAAAACGATTTGTTAAAAAAAAAATTCTGGTGCAATATTCTTGTTAAACTTGTTATCTTTTTGTCAATTGAGCGGTGTGAGGGTTTATTTTTTGTGGCACGAGCTATGGTTTTTTTTTGGTACATTTGTCTTTTTGATCACATTTTTTTTTACCGCTAAGTTTACAAAAAAATACAGATTCTAGCGTTTTTATATTTTTTCTTTTTACAGTGTTCACGCGAGTTAAATAATGCTATATTATCATAGTTCTGACTTTTACAGACACAGCAATACCAATTTTGTTTATTTTTTAAATTTTTGACATTACTTTAGAAAAAAATGGGAAAAGAGGGATTTTCAAACTTTTTGTATTTTTTTATTTTTTTTTCACTACTGAAAACTTTATTTCACTTTTTTCTACACTTTTTATTAGTCATTTTTAGAGGTGCCAGATGTGCCAGAGGCAGAGTTTAACAGAGGCAGGGTGAAGGCAGACCTGGGGGCTTTCATTAGGCCCCCGGGCTGCCATGACAAACATCAGCACCCCGCGATCGCACCGATAGACTTATGTGGTTAAACGGCAAGGAACAGCACAATTGCTGTTCCTGGCCATTAATGAAGGGTGTCATCTGTAATGTAGCAAATGGAGCGGGGCTTCAGCACGTGTGCCAGATCTATACTTCTCCCCCTGCACCATGACGCACCAGCACGTCATGGTGCGTCAAGTGGTTAATATTGAAGTCTTATCTGGGGTCTGAAATAATTCTGGGGTCTAGGGTCTGAAATATTTTTTGGGTTTGGTTGGGTGTCTGAAGTAATTTAGGTTTTTTTTTTGGGGTCTAAATTAATTTAGGAATCTGGTCTGGATTCTGAATACATTAAGTTGTCTGAGGTCTGAATTCATTAAATTGACTGATGTCTAAATTAATTTAGTGATCTGTTCTGGCGGGAGCAAACTAATTAGCGCCTTTGCAATGCCGCAATCTGACTGGAATAATAAAACGTTGTCATCATGCCAGACAGCGTTAGGCTCTTGACTGCCGAGCAGGAGGTAAGTAGAGGTGGTATTGGACTCCCCGAGGGTATGAGGATAGGTAAATATTGTAAACTGATCACTATTTATTGGGGCACTCTCTAAATGACACATTTATATGGGACACTATTTATGGCACAACTTTTTAATAAAAACTATTTAATGTGGCATTTTTTGGGGGCATTATGTTTGACACTCTTTACTGTTAGGCACTGTATTTTATTACAGTACAGTATTTGGGGGCACTGAACAGCATAGCAGTCACATTATTAAATGTAGCAGCAGGATGGCACTGTTAAAAGGGGCAATAGGAACAGGGGTTTGTGAAGAGAGTCGAGATGTGCTGGGAAAACATGGAGCCAAAGATATCTTTGCAGCAAAATCTGCAGAGGCGAGTCATAGCTGAACGAAGTTGTCATGGCCGTCTGGGCCAGATAGAGAAGATGGGGACGGAGAACGACACCAATCACCTGTGAGTCACTTGATATACTAGATATCTGCCTTTGACTGAATATGATCAGTATTTTATTAATTTGTCCAGTCTGCAATGTGGTGGCACTGCAGACTGCCCGTATGGTATTGGACAACTATATAATAACTGTGTTGGGTCTTAGTATGGTGGTTATATTCACTTACAGTATAGTGGTAATTTTGGTATTTTTTGGGGGGGATATTTAGTCACTCTGTATGGTGCTGTTATTCAGTGATCGTATGGTTGTGTTATCCAGTCATGATATGGTGGTGATATTCATTCACTGTATGGTGCTATTTTTCAGCCACTGTATAGCGGTATTATTTACCATTATATGGCGGTAATATTTAGTCACTGTATTTATTATTATTTGGGGTTAGGCATAATCTATGAATACAGATTCTAGATTCTGGTACAGCATAGGGTGTCCTTTATTTTTTTACCAATAGGGCGCAAAACTCTGGGATCCACACACATTGGTCCAGACTAATGTCGGTCTAGCGGGTTTCAAACAATGAACTGAGTGATTAAAATTCTAGACAAGATGAACGACAGTTGGCAGCTGACCAACCCATAAAAACCAGGTTTACATATTTAGATATTCATATCTATAAAGGTTAATATCCCTAAATATCTAAATATTTTTGGTAACAGAAGCAGGACCATAGCTATAAGTGTGCAGTAGCATTTGCAACTGAGCCCTGGTGCCTGAGAGAGCTTGAATGCCCCTCTGCCACACAAGAAGACACTAGAAATTACACACGATAGGTGGGGGACCCTGTTACAGATGTTGCATTGTGGTCCTGGAGCTGCAAGTTACGCCTCTGAACAGAAGCAGAGAAAAGTGTTTGCAGCAACATTACAATCCTATCACAATTTAGGTAAGTGGCGAGGGGATAATTTTGGAAACCAATTGCAAGTGATGGAAATAATAAACAACTATGTTATACCATGTGCTGTGTTAAATTCTGCTTCTTCCGTAGCTTATTGTTGGTATAAAGCAATATCTAATATATATGTTGTGTTAACATACTAAACTTGTCTGCCATATACGAGTAAACACCAAGTTTGTATCTTCATTTAAGAGGTAAAATATATGACTGCTCTTAAAAGATTTGTCTTGCAGGCTTGTGTGAAAAAAAAAATATGTTTTACGTTTTAGAACAAAGCTTTGTTTCTGTAGAGTGTTCTATTGAATTGTAATTGCAGCAGACTTTCCAAAAAATGTATGTTCTGAGTCCTCCTGGGTTGTTGTCTCTAAGGATGGCTGAGGATTCACAGTGTAGGGAGATGTTCCACCTGAGTAACCAGCTTCTAAAGGAGAGTTGCAGCCAGAATGAAGTAAGGGAGATCCTAAGGTGTTATAAATGTAATTCCTTGCCGTTGTGCTTTGGTTTATATCTTTAGGCTGGAACTATATGGTGACGGAAAGTTGTATATAAAAAGAATGAACTCGATTTAAAGCCGTCAATTGAAACCTGATAAAGGACACAAAATAACCTTTGCACACATATTGGTGTCAAGAAAATATTAATTAAAGTGCATCGCCATTCAAATCATAAAAAGTTTATTTGCATGTAAATGTTGCTCTGTTCTCAGTTTTTTAGTTGTCATTAACACTTTATGCTCCACAGCTTCTCATCTTACTGCAAGCTAGGACAAAAAATTGCAACTATTGTCAGCTATGAAGGCCATGGAGAGCTAACTTAGGTTTTTTAACCTGTGTGCAAGTATGTGTACCTTTTGTGCCTACGTAAATAAGTACTCAAGGGAATGAACTCCCACTTTGTGGTAAAGATATATACATGGCATATTTATATGCAACCTACATGAGCACTGGGACCTAGCAATTCAAACTTCCTGTCCTAGGGTTTCCGTTGACTGCAATTGAGGGCACAACCTTTCAGAAAACAGGTATAATAATATAGTAAGACATGCAGTTTTTTAAAATTGTTCATAAAGTTCTACACAACTCACTTATGTATTCGTGAACAATGGCTGGCAAGAGCTAAACAATTTACACTAGGTGAAAAGGAACAAAAGACCAAAATCCCCCAGGTTATTAGGATTGTATAAAAATCTCTTTAACCCCTTGACCCACCAGGACGTACCGATACGTCCTGGTGTGGGGATTGAAGAATGGAGAGTGTTCACGTGCTGAGCCCGCTCCATATGCTGCGGTTGCCAGCTGTGTATTACAGCTGACACCTCACACTAACGGCCATATCGCTCTGATCCCGGCCGTTTAGTCACTTTGATTATGGCAAATGTGAACAAAAACGTATTTTTATCGAGACGTGTCCACGCTTATCTTTGAATTTGGTTAAGGACTCCAATTCCTCATTCAATACAATATCGGGACATGCTAGCAAAACCCTTGACAGGCGGCTTACATCACAAGAACAGGGTGGCCACACATAGACACATACAGCATAGACATCTCGTGACAGTGTATTGCAAAATCAAAGCTTGTCATCTCGCGCCACACATATGTTGAGATTTGAGGGAAGTCAAGGAAGGACACATCTGTATCAATCATTTTAACTAAAGTTGCCCATCGGCTTGTTTTAACCCATTTAAAATCTCTGATAAATATAGTCCCTGGTCACTATTTTATTTAGCGTATAATTGTAATAGGTGTACTGTTTAACATGATGTTTAACATAAGCTGCTACAACAAGACAAGCTCTTTTTAAAAGGTTGTAAATTCAGCATGTCATTTGAGATAACAGTATAGCAAAAAATATTTAAACAAATAAATAAAATCAAAGCAAAAAAAATAAATAAATAAAAGATCATCAAACAGTACAATAAAAGGAAAATCAGATGCAATCGAATAGATGTTTTGAAAACTTTGTCACGCTTGCTGCTATCAGTCAGAGAGCCTTTGAATACGCTAAATCCTTAATCAGTATAGCCTAAGACCCCAATGACTGTGCGTAGAAGTGTTAGTCCAGATAAATCCTCCAAGGTTTCAGAGATTTGAAGATCCCTGGCACTTCCCTGTGTTTTCCCTGCCCTTTGTCCTTTCCTCCATGATGTCATTATTGAAGTTTTACACTCACCATGCAAGCTGCAAGTTGACATTGACAGTTTCAGCGCTTTCACATTGACTCTGGAGATTTCTTAGCTTTGAAGCTATTTGGCCTTGAGCAGAAAAATCTCTTTTTTTTTACAGAGCTCACACTGGCTCGTAATCTTTAAGAAAGGGCTTTTCGATTTAGAGCAGCCTTGGGTGATTTCTCAAAAAGAGATAGAGATAGACTTTTTTTTCTCAGATTGACAAAAAATTAAAACTTGCAAACTTCATAAAATGACATGGCAGACATAACAAAAAATGATATAACAGACAAAAGGAACCGTGCAGAATGCAGTCTGCTGTAATGTCTATACTAAAACTAGGGTTTAAAGAACACAAGGTAGTTTTCTTATGGCAGGAATAGGATGGGAAAGTCATATGTGTTAATATTTACCAAAACCCTGCCACCAAGCCATGATAGAAAATTAGTAGGTACTTGAAATAAATATTGAGGTGGAGAGGTTAAAGAGGTTTCTGAGTTTTATGCAAATAAAGCTTAAAGGGGTTGTCTACTATTGGACAACTGATGACCTATCCACCGGATGGTCATCAGGGGCACATGTTCTTTAAATACTCAGGCCTTGCACCAGGCCTCAATATAGCTTTCTGCTTACTTGCTGCTCCAGTCACACTGTCTCACGAGCGGTAGTTCCTGCTCGTCACCGACCACAGCTTTGCACAGTCGCATGCACGTAGGGCGGTTCCTGTCCATCATTCACGCTCCACACTCGGCAAGCGGGGAGGCACCTGCTAGTCACATGCAAGCAGTTTCTGGACCCACAGTTGGGCCACTTGGCACGACCCAGCAGTTTCACACACACCAGCACAGCAGCTTGTTCTTTCTCTAGCACAACACTTGTACGCAGCTTGCTACCACGTGGGATTTGCCCGTGTACTAAACTCTATAGAACATCCACTTGAAGGTAACGTTTACAGTCCTTCATACATACCGGACACATTTGTCCAATACTATTCTAGGCTCTACAATCTGAAAACGGATCCAAATGCAGTCCAGCCTACTCTGGAGCTAATTAATAAATTTCTAATTAATGAAGTAAATCTCCTCCAAATAGCACCCTCTGATTTGGGAATACTAAATTCCTTTATACATATTGACAAAGAATTAAATATTAAAATAAATGACCTGAAGCTCTATGTAAAAATCTTTCGCACACAGACTGGACAACATCTTCCCAAAACTAATTAGATCCAGCCTGGTTGGATTTGTGAAGAATTGTCAGGTGATGATATGAGGTGCTATATTAATTTTCTTCATTTTTCCCATAAAGACATTATCTTTAACATCTTTCTTTCATTGGATGCAGAGAAGGTCTTTGATATGATACACTGGCTGTTCCTGTCAAAGGTTTTAACTCATTTTGATATCATAGGATGGTCTAATTCTGCCATAATGGCTCTGTATGCTATTTCTAATGCCAAGGTATTTGTATCGGGTATTCTTTCACAATCCTTCCCCATTACAAACGGAACACACCAAGGCTGTCCCTTCTCTCCTTTAATTTTTACTCTTGTTATGGAACCTCTGGCCACCCTGATTAGAGAAGACAGCTCCATTACAGGCATTCATATAGGATCATACACTTATAAAATAGACCTATATGCCTATTATGTCATTCTATTTCCAACCAAGCCCCTTCTCCTCCCTTTTAAAAATGTTAAACTTGAGAGAATTCTTTGGGACAGTTTCCTATTATTAGGTAAACGCCTCCACATTTTTTTCATTTGGAGGCGTTTAGGCTTACATTTTTTACGCTTCCCCTTGACCTTTCTAACCAAGTAAAAATGTTGATTTCCCCAAAGGTACCCTTTAAATGGGCAAGATCCTACATTTCCTACTTAGGGTTTAAATTAACTTCTAACCCCACCAAGTGAGCTTCAATGAACATTACTCCACTTAATCAGACTGTCAAACACCAGTTCCAAGATTTTAACATACCTTATTTATTTTGGACAGCAAGAATGAATCTGGCCTGTATGGTAATAATTCAAAAAATCATGTATCATTTCCGTAGTCTCCTAATTAGCATTCCTAAATGCTATACTCAAGAATTACAAAACATTTTGCTTAGATTTATTTGCGCCAATAAAAAACCCAGATTAGCCAAATCCTTGAGGATTAGCCAAATCCAGGGATGTCTAAACGTTCCAATTTATATTTGTACTACTTAGCTTGTTTATCTTTATCTTCTCTTAAAATATGATGTTCATCAGAAAAAATATTATTTTGGACCTTTGTGCTAGAATTAATCCCCACTTTTATACATTCCCCACTGTTTCCCACTCGTGTAGACTCCTGCAAACCATCCTGTCAGAGTCCCATATTTTTGGATACCCACATGCCATATTTCTTTCCCGTTGCCTAGCAGCCTAAATTCCAGACGTTCTTTTACAATGGCTTACTTGGTGACTTTCTTCTTTAGCTGACTTTTTTGACGGTTTCACCATGTGCACCTTCTCACATCTCAAACATAAATTTTGTATCCCACATTTGCATTTCTACAAATTTCTACAACCATCTCTGCCAACATCATTTATCCTGTAAATTTGAATCTCATCATCTTTTCAAATGTACTTCACCCTCTAAAAATACCTTTATACAAGGACTTTCATCGGCATATTCATCCTTCCTGCACAAATAAAGACCTTCTAAACTTTCCAACATGTGGAACTGGGAGAAAGAACTTGAAATATCTCTTTCCGTAGAGGACTAGTTTAAAGGTCTTATGTGGAATCTAAAATTTCATAATGCATTTACTATCTGGAATCCACCAGAAAGAAAGAAATGAGATGGCATCTCTCACTGGTGAAATTATGATACCTTTCTGGACAAAGATTTTTCTATACAATTCTAAATTGCTTGGTTCACACTTTCTTTCAGACCAAGCTATGGCCTTGTCGATTGTAAGTCTAAGTCTTACGCGTTTCGAGCGCTAAAACACTCTTAGTCATAGCGGTTCAAAACGCAAGACTTGGGAATACCCGTTTCTGACTTTTAATATGTTTCAATAAAATTTGAAGTTTTATTTTTCAAGAGCTGGATTCAACTATTTTTCTAATGGAATATTTTATAATTGCTAGGAACAATGCTTTGCTAGGAACTAGAAATCAACTGTTACACCCACTTCTACAGATGTGCCTTCCAAACTACTTCATCACTTCCTTTTTTTTAAATCATTTGTTTTTATTTAAAGCAAACAATATACAATGTAAACATATTAATAAAGTATTATGCAAGAATACAATCGCATCAAAGGGATGGATTGTTATTGTATACTTCATCATGTGAACACTACTTTGCTACCTCCCAGGGTTCTAAAAACAAATGCTTGCATAAATTATCTACTAGGTTGAATCTACCATTATCTCTTATGGCTACTAATAAGAGTATTGTTAGATGTATGGATGTTCTTACTATTGTTTAAATATTTTATTGCTTTATTCAATGTATCGCACTAATATTGAAATATATCGTAATTGTTCCTAGAGTCACCCTTGCCATGGGGCCCTTGTCTGCTACCTTCCTATTGTTATTATGCACATGTTTAAGTGTGTCTCGTTCTTGTTCATTTATTTGCTTTATTCTGATTTGACAGATATTTATTGTCTTATTTTCTTCCATAATACCTTAATTAATAAATATTGTAATAAAAAAAATATGAAATCATTTCAGCAGTATTTTAATAACGGAAAACAGCGACAAGGAAAATACTTTATACATAGATATTACATCATACCACCTACAGTATTTATAACACCAAAGATAATATATCATATATTAGTCTCAGTGCAATCATAGCTTGCAATATTAATTATGAATGTGTGAAGAAAATGCTTTCTACAATTTACACATATGTGTAAATGATTGAAAATTTTTTTTTAAATCCCTTAAATGAGTGACAATACCATGAAAGAATAAACACATTATAGTATACAGTATAAAGTATGCAGTATGTATCCCGGTTATTAGGAGGCACTAATTAGTACCTTGCTGAACCATCCTTAGCATTTTCACTTATATTGTAATTTATGACACCCATTGTGCTCACCTGATTCAGGATCTGATTTTGCTGGTGCTGTCTAATTCTCAATTCCAACTCTAACACTAACCGGTGTAGCTGAGGACAGGCCTTAGAGAAATAAGAATGCCCTGTATCACACATAGTAGACATTAATTAGGCATTTAATTTTTGCGCGAAATGATTGGATTTAGACCAGGAATGTCACAAGTCAGTTTGATGCTTTTTAGCCAAATCCAGTAGTGAATGCAAAATAAAGGAACAATACATAAAGTATAACTGACCTATACTTCTCTTTTTTGGGGGGATCAAATCCAATGGTTTGGTTGAAAAAAAAATGCAGCAAGACTGCACTGACTGTAGAAAAAAAGCTTAAATAGTCACACATGACTAATGGAAAATGAAAAAGATCTGTTAGAATGAGACCACATGTAGCAGCATGTAACCACAACAGTATGTATTTTTACAATGACTTGCAATGCTGGCTTTGCCTGCATGGTTTTTACAGTTAAACACTTGCAAAAATTCTGCATCAAAAATCACATTGCAAAAACGATGTCAATTCCCGGTAAAGCCACATTCTGTGGTTTTCGGCCGCAGTGTGACAGCACATCAGCTAAACCTCGGCCGCTATGTGTGTTCTCACCCTTAAAAATACATCAAACCCTTTTAATTATGTATCCCAGGAGCAACCTGAGTACAGCAGACTACCTTAAATGTACCAATAGTTAATGGGGGGGGGGGATTTATTAACTTTTCTACGCCAGTCTTCTGGCATAGAAAAGTGGAAAAGGGCCCAAAAGTCGCAATATGCGGGGCAATTTTGTGACCTTTGGCCTTTTTAAACCACCCTCGCCACTTTTGTGAAAAGGGGACATTCTTTCACAAAAGATGGCAGGGCTACATCGGCATGACAAATGTATTATAATTAATGCCATAAAGCTGACATAAATTATAGCAGAAACATGCATGAGCTCCTAGCTAGCGTAAATTTCAGTCTGTGGGGCGTAGCAAGATACAGGCCCGTGCTCGGTCCTGTACATTGCCCCCTGATCTGACTACATCCCTCCCTTTCGAACACTTTAAAAAAAATATTTATACTTACTTTACCGCTCTGCTTCTCTGCTCAACTCCGGCCTCCACTTCATGCCGCGGCTCATTCAAGGTGAATGGCGTTGGGTGCTACGTCGCAAAGGGACTGACACTGCCCGGTGTCAGTACGTTTTATGAACCATCGCATGGAGAGGGAGCCAGAGGGGACCCGGTAGGAAGAAGAATAGAGGAGCGGTGAGGTAAGTATGTATTTTTTTATTTTATATCATGGGGGATAGATAGGGCGTGGTTGTTATGTAAAATTGTGGCGCACGGCTAGCGGAAAAATGTGTTCGCCTCTTAATAAATGTGTCGCATCTTACTCCAGCAAATTTCTTATTAAGACTGGTATGTCAAACCCCAATCTTATTAAATCTGCCCCAATTACTTCTTTTGGTCCTTGTCACTTACAGTGCATTCGAAAAGTCTTCAGACCCTTTTACATTTTTCCCATTTTATGTCAAAGGGGTTTTCCACCTTCTGACAACTGATGACCTATCCACCGGATAGGTCATCAGTACATGATCTGTGGGGGTCCGACACCCGAACCCCGCACAGATCAGCTGGTCCGGTGCCTCCATGCACTGGACGTACATGCCGGAAGCACTTAGCTCCGGCCACGGAATAGCGGCCGAGTTGCAGTACTGCAGCTCTGCTCCTATTCAAGTGAGTAGGAGCAGACCTGCAGTTCTTCAGCACGGCCGCTATGCTATGTATGGAGTCAACTGCTCCCGCGCTCCGTAAATAGCATTATGTGCCATAACATCCGGTGACCGCAGGCCACCGGAGCGGCTTATCATGAATGGGTGTAGCACCGATGATAAACTGATGACCTATCCGGTGGATAGGTCATTAGTTGTTAAAAGGTGGACAACCCCTTTAAGGCCTTGCTTAAATAAAAAAAATTCACGTTTTCCCCATAATTTTGTATTCATACCCTTTGCTATGACACTTGAAATTTAGCTCTGGGGGGCTCCCATTTCTCTAGATCATCTCTGAAATGTATCCACACCTTGATTGGAGTCCACCTGTGGTCAATTCATTAGATTGGACATGGTTTGGAAAGACTCACCCCTGTCTATGTAAGGTCTCACAGCTGAGCTGCATATCAAATAAAAAACCAAGCCATGAGGAGGAAAGAATTGCCTGTAGAGCTCAGAGACAGGATTGCGTGGAGGCACAGATCTGGAGAAGGGTACAAAAAAAATTCTGCTGCACTGAAAGTTCCAAGGAGCACGGTGACCTCCATAATTCTTAAATGGAAGAAGTTTGGAACAACCAGGACTCTTCCTAGACCTGGACGCCCCACCAAAGTAAGTAATCAGGGGAGAAGGGCCTTGGTAAGAGAGGTGACCAAGAACCCAATGGTCACACTGGCTGAGCTCCAAAGATTGTGTGTGCAGATGGGAAAACGTCCAGAAAGTCAAGCATCACTGCAGCACTCCACCCATCTGGGCTTTATGGCAAAGTGACCAGAAAGAAGCCTCTCCTCAGTAAAAGACACATGAAAGCCTGGAGTTTGCAAAAAAACAAAAAAACACAAGAAACTAAAAGACTCTCAGACTGTGAGAAACAAGATTCTGTTGTCTGATAAAACCAAGAATGAACTTTTTGGCCTCAAATCTGAGCGTCATGTCTAGAGGAAACCAGGCACTGCTCATCACCTGCTCGATACCATCCCTAGAGTGGTAGCAGCATCATGCTGTGGGGGAGTTTTTCAGCGACTGGGACAGTGAGTCTGGTCAGGGTTGAGGGAAAGATAATTGGAGCAAAGTACAGAGATATTCTTAATGAAAAGCTGTTCCAGAGTGTTCTGGACCTCAGACTGGGCCGAGGGTACACCTTCCAACAAGATAATGACCCTAAGCACAAAGCAAATACAACACAGTAGTGGCTTAGGGACAACTCTGTGAATGTCCTTAAGTGGCCCAGCTAGAGCCCTGGCTTGAACCCAATCGAACATCTCTGGAGATCTCTGTTCACCAATAAACCCCATCCAACCTGACAGAGTTTGAGAGGTTCTGCAGAGAAGAATGCCAGAATATGACAGAATCCAGGTGTGCAGACCTTGTGTCATCATACCCAAAAAGACTGGTGGCTGTTATCGCTGCCACCGGGGCTTCAACTAAGTCCCGAGTAAAGGGTCTGAATACTTATGTCAATGCAATATTTTAGATTTTGCTTTTCAATAAATTAGCAAAGATTACTAACATTCTGTTTTAAGTTTGTAATTATGGGGTATTGAGTGCAGAATAATGGGGGAAAACTTGAATTAATTTTTATTTTAGCACAAGGCCTCAACATAACAAAATGTGAAAAAAAATTAAACGGTCTGAAGACTTTCTGAATGCATTGTACATGATCTTTTAAATGGCTTCTCTAAATTCCCTAAAAGGTAACACAGGAGGAGGGATTGAGGGGGAGCTTATAAGAAATGAGGAGACAAAACTATGCATACACCTTCCCACAACGTGCCATAATAATATGACGCGTTTCGCCACAAGCCTTTGTCGGGGGGGGGAGGGGATGACGAAGCCTGGTGGCGAAACGTGTTGGGTGTCAGTGAGCTCCTGGCACATCGCTACTCCTTACCTCATTGTTTGTCTGCACGGTTTGTTATCTGCTTTCTTTTTTTTGTTTTTTACTCTTTGTTTATTTTGCAGTGATTGTCCATCTATTATAGTGGTCAAAGCTTATCTGTCTATAGATTTATCTCTAGCTTACCATTGCAGACTATCTACAATGTATTATATCAAGGTATAGATGTTATTGCCACAGCCCACCTAGTAACTTTTCATCTGTGTGGACTCTTTTAGAAATCCGTTTTTCAGCTATTGTTATGTGTATCTTTTAAAATTATATGTTAATAAAAACTATTTTATTCAAAAATGTTTGGTCATTTAGCACCGGGTGCTTATATTGGTGTTTAGTTATGATTTTGGTGTTTTGACCATTTATACATTGAGGCATATCCTCCCTGGTATTTACAATAACAGTGATACCAAAATTGTCTAGTTTTTTTTTAATGTTTTTCTACTTTTAGAAGGAAAAAACATAAAAATAAAATTTGTCATAACTTTTATAATTTTTCTATCGATTGAGCAATATGAGGGCCTATTTTTTGAAGGGCAAGCAGTAGTTTGTATTGGTCCAATTTTTTGTGGGAGGAAAAAAACAGCGATTCTGGTGTTTAAATTTTTTTTTTTGCAACATTCACCGTGCGGGTTAAATAATGTTATATTGTAATAGTTCTGACATTCATGGACACGGTGATACCAGTTATGTTAAAAAAAAATTACACTGCTTTTGCGGTAAAATGGGAAAAGGTGGATTCTTTAAAACTATATATATATATATATATATATATATATATATATATAGGTTTTTTTAATAGATTAAAAAAACTTTACCTGTGTATAGCTTTTTTGTTAATCCCCCTAGGGAACTTGAACCAGCAATCGTTGGACAGGCTCCTACTAAGCTTAATAGGGGTACAAAGATGGCAGACATGGGGGGCCTACATTAGTCCCCAAGACTGTGATGAAAAACATCGGATAGCATCACAGGGTGGGGGGGCAGTGGAACATCAGAGGGGGCCGCCCTCTGTTTCTAACGGTTTAGATGCTGCAGTCGCTATTTACCACAGCATCTAGAGGGTTATTCGAGCAGGATCCTGCTCATTACACTGAAGACTCAGCTGTAACATACAGCCGACACGCTCGTCTTATGGAGCCCGTGAACCTGCTCCACACGCCCCCACCCCTTTTTTTATATTCTAGTTATTGGGAGATTTAATATTCTACACTTTTATTATTTATTTCTCTATACAAAAAGTTGTTTTCTTTATTAAACTATGTCAGGATTAATTAAATGTAATTTAACTTTTTATTCTGAGAAATGTACAATTTTCTAGATCTAAAAAATGTTTTCTCAATATTAGTTTTACATATTTTGGATATAAATGATGCTAAACTAAGAAAAAGTAAATAAATGATATTGGGAAGAATGCAATATCTTTTACTGACACCAATTCACAAGAATAGGGTGATAATTAGTTATGTCCTAGGTTGGTGCTAGTTGTAAATGGAGTCGAGTGATTTACCCTAAATCCCAGTAGGTGCTGATGTGGTAACTACTGAATGAAAAATGTCAACACTTCTGTATGCCTCCCCCTCATCCCCTGTGCTCCATGGTATAAATAAAGATGATTACACTACACATCTCGATTTTACATTCTCACACATTTATGAACATATTTGACAGTACTTTACATTAAGTGGCACTAATTAAACCCTATATAGAAGACTTGCAAATCATAAAGAAACAAATTTTAAAAATTAAAGTGTCAACTAATTAGTGGATCGAGCAGCCGCGCAGTCATACTGCAGTTTTGTGCTGTGATCTTTATTTAATCAATTTAATGTTAGATCACCAATCCCCTTAAGAAGAAATGTTTGCAGTATTTTTGTAATAAAACTCACTATTAAATTCTTGGTGATTTAAGTAAGAATCTAACTGTGAAGAAAAAAAATATATTGCCTTCCGCCCTTAAGACACAGCGTTTCTGTGGCGTTTTTCCGCACATTTTTTTTCCAAAAGCGCTGCTGAAGTCAGATGTTAGTTTAACCGGTTAAGAACTAGGCTGTTTTACAGCTAAATGACCAGAGAAAATGTCACAATTTTGCTATGTGCTTCGTTAGATGAATATAATTCTGCAGGTGAATAAAGTTCATCTTTGAATTTTACACTCTTTTTAAAGGACAGATAGGGCTTTGTTTAATGGCATTTGTCAGTATACATAATTTTTATTTTTTTCACTAAAATGTTCAAAATTGGAAAAAAATGTAACAATTCATCAAATGTGTCATTTTATGCAAACAGTGATCATACATAGTATGGACCACAGATAAAATGTATCTTATTTCACGTTCTTCCACTTCTCCCATGCATGGGGATACCCAATATGTGTGCTTTATTTACTGTGCGGGCATGTGCCAGGGCTTAGCATAAAAGGAGGCTTTTTTGGCATTTTGGTTCCAGCAATTCTGCACTTGATTTTATAGCAGCATACTGTTTGCAGTATGCATTTTTCACACACAGTATGGACTGTCACGATCTGTGGGTATGTGGATCCACTGGGCCGTACCGCCGTAGCGGGATAGCAGCTGGCCAACAGGATACAAAGTCAATGTCTATAGTTCAAATAAGGGTACCTGTGGTAATTCAGACAGTAGCGATGGTAGGCTCGGATGGGACCTTCGCAGCAGGCAGACACCAGGCGCGGTGTAACACAGAAGGCATAGTATACGGCACAACACGACTCCAACTCTCTATGGCACATGAACAAGATAGCAGGGGATACAGGATACAGGTAGCAGGTACGGGAACACTGGGAACTGGAAAACACTAAGGGACCATTTGCAAAGAATAACACGGGTCAACACAACAACATTCAGGCAATGTGGGAAGGGGCAGGGCCCTTCTTATAGTCCAGGGTGAGTATGGGCTAGTTACATATTTAATTCATGTGTGCACACTGGCCCTTTAAGGCCGGGCAAGAGCGTGCGCGTGCACCCTACGGGACACAGCAGAATGAAGCAGGAGGAGGAGATGCGGGCCAGTGCTCACAGATCCATGTCTGCGGCCGCCGGGAGGTAAGTAATCCCAACGGCCCGTGGCCATGGGTGTTACATGGACCATGGACAAAATTCCTCTCCTTTCATGTTCTTTCTCTTCTCCCGTGCATGGGATACTAAATATGTGTGTTTTTTTTACTGTACGGGCATGTGCCGGGGCTTGGCATAATAGGAGGCTTTTTTTGCCTTTTGGGTCCAGCATTTCTGAACTTGATTTTATAGCAGCATACTGTTTTCTGGGGGGCCTAATGCTACTGAAACATTACAAACACCCCATAAATGACCATCCACAAACTTAGACCCCCCCCCCCAAGGGTTTTTTCAAGGGGTTTATCATCTTTTTAGAAAGTCCAGTTTTCTTCTGAAAGTTTCTTGAATAAGATGGAATAAAATAAAATGTGCATTTTTTTTTTTTGCAAAAGCCTCGGTTTGCGCTAGCATTTTTCACACACTATGAACCACGCACAAAAATCATCTCCTTTCATATTCTGTTACTTCCCCCGTGCATGGGGAAACCAAATATGTGTGCCTTATTTATCACAGAGATGTTGGAGGGCTTACAATAGAAGTACCTTTTTTCATAGCTTTACAAAACGTTACCAAACTGTGGTACCGTTTTTCACACTAAATGTCCGCTGTGGAAAACTGCAGCACTTAGCCGGCCTCCTTCCCATTCACATCTCATCCATTTTGCTGCTACTGTATTAAGCTGTGTATTTTTTGCAACAAATTAAATTGCGGAAAATCCACAGTATTTATGGTATGTGTGAACTCGGCTGAACACTTTCAAAATAACTGCTCTTAAAGCATAGTTCCCAAACATATTAATCTAGGGGTATAATGAATGTATTTCATTTGTTTTTTCTAAAATAAAAAATTGCAAGTTTATGCAAATGGGGCTTTCCAGCAGTTGAACATTAGAAATTATGCAAACATGACATCCTCCCCCCACCTATTCCCTTCCTCACCATTGGATTAAAATAAGGGTAAAAATAAAAATGTAATGTAGGGCAAATATATTTGAAACTGATAATCTAAAATCTAATAATTCAGAAGAGTGTGGTATTTTTTTTAAAACATGGGTGAATGCACAGGCCTGGTTGTGAGGGACAAAAATATCGGGAATCTTTGCGGTGCTCATCTTTTCTCCAGACGTGGCACTTTTTCATGAGGTTACTTCTAGTTGATGTTGGGGGAACGGGACTGATAAAATGCCTTTTAGTCAATCGTTTGACATCCTCAGACTGGGGGCATTCTCTGGTGTCCTGAACGTCAAATATGAGGCCTTCAATAATTTTCTCCAGGTATGTGTCTCTGCCCCTGTCTTTTTTTTTTTTTTTTGTAGAGCACAAATTTATTGTGGATTGCCACCTGTAACAAATAAATGGCCACTTTTTTGTACCAGGTTTTCGTTTTCCGTTTCACGAAATAGGGCTGTAAAACCTGTTTGCTTAAATCCACCCCCCCATGTACTTGATGATGCCTCCCTTTCCCTCACTGCCACTGTTGCTGCGGTATGAATTGTGGTTAGCACATCTACATTTTTGCGATCCCTGTACTTGACCGCCAGCAATTCCTCAGGTGCATATGCACAGGAGTCCCCCTTTACCATGCGCTTCCCCACTAATTGCTGAGGAAAACCAATTTGGTTTTTGTGCATGGTACCACACGCCCTGGTCCTCGCAACATGCAAATGCCTAAACAGGGGCACACTGGAATAAATATTGGTACAGTGTAGGTGCTACCCCTTGTGAAACAAAGGTTGCATTATCTCCTACATGTTTTTTCTGCTGGTAGAAACTATCAGGGGGGCATCCAGGAACCATTATTGAGCGGTCCTGCCCTTCATAAATTCTGAAGGCGGTATTATATCCTGACCCGCTAAAGCTTAATGCCATATCTTGCCCTTTTGGAGGGTAGATATTGGCGAAAGCTAAGCCTTCCATGGTAGTTGAGAAGGGATGCGTCCACACTTACATTCCGCTCTGGGGTGTAAAGTTGCAGAACTAAATTGTTTAGCCAATTTATCAGTGGTCTTAGTTTGAACAACCGATCACGGTTTGCATCGGTACTTGGGGGGACCTGTGAGTTGTCATTGAAGTGGAGGAACCTCATTATCGTTTTATAACGAGGCCTGGGAATTACTGAAGAATACACTGGGGTGGCTTGGGTGGGTCTTGTTGACCAGTACGATATTATGAAGGGCTTTTTTACAATACCCATATTTAGGGTGAGCCCCAATTTTTTTTTTTTTAATTCTGGCAAATTGGTGGGTGTCCAATCTCTAGAATGGGTGGATGAAGGTTTCTGACTAATATGCTGAGTGACATATAAATTGGTTTGGTGGACGATTATATTTAGGAGGTCATCAGCAATAAATAAACTGAAGTAATCTATTTGGTAAACCGGAGAAACATATATTGTTAGAGTCCTTATCTCTAATTTCTCATATGGGTGGTTGAGTGTTTTTCCCACCTCTATATGCATTTGTCCTGTGAGACTCTTGTTTAATCAGTAATCTATTTGGGCAAAATTTGAATTGTCCACAGTAATGTCAGGGGTGGCAATAAATGTGTGTATTGTAGACCCAAAAGATGGAGCAGGTGCCCATACGAGAGCCTGAATTGGAGGGACCAAGCTGTCCTGTGCTACTAGGCCCTGCGTTTTCATGTTCTGCAGTTTCAACTGCGTCAGGGATAACGTCCCCTGAAGATGAACCTGAAGCAGGGCCGCACTGTCCATGAGGCGAGATGAGCTTCTCACCTCAGGCAGCGGCCTGCTGCCTCTCAGAGGAAACCAGCCGCCGCCAACCCCTCCTGCACTAATTGTACTTGCGTCTATAGCACGCAGCTACAATTACATGCATAAGCACTGAATGGCCGGGCAAGTTCCAGAACTTGCCCGACCATTCAGCACCTTCCAATGATGCTTATTGGCAGGGCAAAATGGCTTACCCCGCCAATCAGCGCCTTTCAACAACGCTAGCGACGCGATGATGTCATCATGCCGCTTCTGTTGTTGAAAGGCGCTGATTGGCGAGGCAAGTCATTCTGCCCTGCCAATCAGCACCTTTCAACGACGCTTGCGTCGTTCAGCCCAGGTCTGCCACTGGACGGCGCGGGAACGGGATAATGTGAGTATGTAACGTTTTTTTTCTTACAAAACTGTGAGTGGCATTATCTTCGGGGAGGCTCTATCTACAGGGGGGTCTATAAATGAGGATGTGGAACACTTTCTACAGGGGGAGCCATATGTAGGGCACTATCTACAAGGGTGGGCTACATGTGGGACATTATATACAGGGGAGCTATATATTAGACATTATCTACAAGGGTGGGCTATATGTGGATCACTATATATAGGGGGAGCTATATGTAGGGCACTATCTACAGGGGTGGACTATATGTGGGACATTATATACAGGGGGAGCTATATGTAAGGCACTATCTACAGGGGTGGACTTTATGTGGAGCACTATTTATAGGGGAGATATATGTAGGGTACTATCTACAGGGGTGGGCTATGTGTTGGACACTGTATACAGGGGTGGTATACTTGTGGGGCACTATCTGCAGGGGGGCTATGTGTAGTGCTCTGTCTACAGGGGTGGGCTATATGTGGCACACTATATACAGGGGGAGCTATATGTGAGGCACTATCTACAGAGGTGGGCTATATGTGGAGCACTATCTATAGGGGGAGCTATATGTAGGGCACTATCTACAGGGGGAGCTATATGTGAGGCACTATCTACAGATGTGGGCTATATGTGGAGCCCTATCTATAGGGGGAGCTATATGTAGGGTGGCTCAGTGGTTAGCACTATTGCCTTGCAGCGCTGGAGTCCATATGTGGGCACTATCTACAGTGGGCATGGGCTAATCCTCTGTGGGAACATCAGGGACCAGAGACCCGTGACTTGCAGTGCTTCTTACAGACCTTCCGCTCGATCTTTGAGGAACCTGGGAGAGTTTCTTCGGTTGCAGCATCCTTGCTGACACTACATCAGGGAGACCTCTCTGTGGGCGAGTATGCCATTCAGTTCCGTATCCTGACTGCTGAATTGACCTGGAACAACGAGGCTTTGGTGACCACATACTGGCAGGGACTGTCTTCAAGAATCAAGGACGAGCTGGCTGCTCACGATCTGCCATATACCCTGGACGATCTAATCCTACTCGCCTCCCGGGTTGACATGAGGGTCTGGGAGCGTTCCCAAGAGGTTCTCCGGGAGAGGGAACTTCCTTGGCTGGATTCTACTTTCCAGCAATCCTCCTCAGTCGTCCCACCAGAGGATCCGATGCAGAGTAACTATGTCACATTATCTACCCAGGAGAAACAACGCAGACGCACTTCTGGACTTTGTTTGTATTGCGGCCTCAGAGGCCATATTATGCGTCTGTGTCCCCAGAGGCCAGAGAGACCCCATTGCCTAGGACTGATTGTAGAGACAACCTTAGATGGAACGGTACCTAATAAAGCATTCTGTTCCAAGTTGACTATTCCTGTGACCCTAGTATCCGGCGACAGGATGCATCAAGTTTCTGCCTATCTTGACTCTGGTTCTGCAGCAAACTTCATCCAGAAAGAGCTTGTGGATCATCTTCAGCTGCCCACTGTCCCCCTAGAGACGTATTTGGCTGTTGCCTCAGTTAATGGACTGCCTCTGCCGGATCCCATCATTTCTAAAACCAAGCCGTTGAAGCTCCAGGTTGGAGTCCTTCATTCTGAACTAATTTATTTCCTTGTTTTGCCCAAAGCCATCAATCCTGTTATACTGAGCCTGCCTTGGCTTCGACTACATGCCCCAGTCCTGGACTGGAATTCTGTAGAGATTCTCCAATGGGGCTCCAAGTGCCATGGTCGTTGTCTGTTGCAGATCCATCCTGTCAAGCCTCCTCTGCCTCAGTCATTGGTGGGACTGCCTCCCCAGTTTGCTCATTATGCAGATGTTTTCAGCAAAAGGGTGGCTGATACGCTGCCTCCTCATCGGACTTATGACTGCCCCATTGAACTGGTTCCTAATGCCTCTCTCCCCCATGGTCGAGTATATCCTATCTCCTTGCCTGAGTCTCTATCCATGTCGGCCTATATCAATGAGAATCTGGAGAGGGGTTTCATACGAAAGTCTTCCTCCCCGGCCGGGGCTGGACTCTTCTTCGTTAAAAAGAAGGACGGATCCCTTCAACCCTGCATTGACTACCGTGGTCTCAACCAGATCACGGTCAAGAACAAATACCCGTTGCCAGTTTTATGTCGATGATATTTTGATTTTCTCCCCAGATCCGACGACGCATCGGAGGCATGTACGTCAGGTTCTACTACGATTAAGGGAGAATCATTTATATGCCATTAGAGCGGGGCTGCGGCTGTGTAATATAGTAATTTCCCGGCTCCTGACAATAAGTGTGCACGCAGTCAGCATGAGGTGATGCGGCCGGCGCTGCACTAATGAGCGGCGGTTCAGGCACTGAAAACAGAACATGGGGGTGTTTTGCAGTGCGCCCGCCTTGTTCGGTCTCCATTGCCGGCAATCATTAGTGCAGCGCCGACCGCATCACATCATGAAGACGGGACACACTTGTCAGGACTCAGGAGCGGGGCAATGGCTGTATTACACCGCCCAGCCCTGCTCTCATACATTCATGTGTTACAATGCTAAGCTGTGCGGCCGCACAGCTTAGTATCGAAATACATGAAATAACGGTGATGAACCGTTCGAGGGTGCGCGGCTGTAATGACGGGGTAGGGAGACAAACAGGTGAGCCATAATCTACCCGCCACTCAGTTCCTGCCTACTTGCATGGCCCGTCCTAGGCGACGGCGTACAACTGGGCGACAGTCCCTACGCTCAATACGTGCACGAGAGACAAACAAACAAGGGTACACAGAAGCTACGGGAAATGGGGCAGTTGCCCACGGCAACACCGTGAGCAACAAGAGTAGTGAACGAGCCGAGTCAAACCAAGAGTACGAGGTACCAAACGCAGAGCAGGTGTAAAGGATCTGCCAGGCACAGCTTCGGGGTTAACGCCCATAGATAATCAGTCTGCACCTGCTTCTGTGTCTGTCAGACTGACTCCACCTTCCACCACTCAGGGTGGCAGGCTTAGGAGTGGGAGAACCTATCACAGCCTGGCCAGACGGAGCTAGCTCCCACCCTCTGTCTATTCATACCTGCCTTTCCTGTTCCTCCTTTGCTTGTGATTCTTCTCGTTTGGTTTCCTGGCCTTGCTGGCCTTGCTGCAGCTTCTTGTACCATTATCCTTGCTTCATATTGACCCTGGCTTGCTGACTACTCTCCTGCTCTGCGCTTGGTACCTCGTACACTCCTGGTTTGACTCGGCTTGTTTACTACTCTTCTGCTCTGCGTTTGGCACCTCATACTCTCCTGATTTGACTCGGCTTGTTCACTTCTCTTGTTGCTCACGGTGTTGCCGTGGGCAACTGCCCCTTCCTCCCCCTAGCTCTGTGTACCCTTGTCTGTTTGTCTGTCGTGCACTTATTGAGCGTAGGGACCGTCGCCCAGTTGTACCCCGTCGCCTAGGGCGGGTCGTTGCAAGTAGGCAGGTATTGAGTGGTGGGTAGATTAGGGCTTACTTGTCTGTCTCCCCACCTCCGACATTACAGCAGGAGAGTTGTCAGTAAAGCCAGGGTCAATTGGAAGCAGAGGACAAAAGAACAAGCAGGAGCAGCAGAGCCAGGAAACAGAACAGAATCACAGGCAAAGGTAGAGCAGGAAATGAAGCTATAAATAGACAAAGGGCGGGAGCTAGTTCCGTCTGGTCAGGTTCTCCCACACCTCAGCCTCCCAACCTGAGTGGTAACAGATCGAGTCACTCTAACAGACCTAGGCACAGATGCAGGCTGATTAACCACGGGCGTCGACAAAGAAGCTGTGTCAGGCAAATCCATTACAGTACCCCCCCTTTTATGAGGGGCCACTGGACCCTTCCTGGGTGAACCTTGCTTGTTGGGGAACCGAAGATGGAACTTCCTGAGCAATAACCCGGCGGGTACCCAAGTCCTCTCCTCAGGCCCGTAACCTCTCCAATGGACCAGGTACTGTAGGGAGTCCTGGACCATCCTGCTGTCCACAATCTTGGCCACCTCTAATTCTACTCCTTCAGGAGTGAGAACAGGGACCGGAGGTTTCCTCGAGGTAGCCAAGGACGGGGAGCATCTTTTCAGAAGTGACGCATGGAACACATTGTGTATCTGAAAGGCGGGTGGTAACTCCAGCCGGAAGGAGACAGGGTTAAGGACCTCAATGATCTTGTACGGCCCTATATACCGGGGAGCAAATTTTTTGGACGGGACTTTAAGGCGCAAATTTTTTGAGGACAGCCACACCAGATCCCCGACCACAAACAAGGGGTTAGTAGGACGTCTATTATCTGCATGAGTCTTTTGGATGCTCTGGGACGCCTCAAGGTACTTCTGAACCTGGGCCCAGACTGTGCACAGTTCCCGATGAACGACATATACCTCGGGATTGTTGGAACCACCAGGTGAAACGGAGGAGAACCGTGGATTAAACCCAAAATTACAGAAAAAGGGGGAGACCCCCGACGAGTTACTGACCCGGTTATTAAGGGAAAATTCGGCGAGGTGAATGAAGGAGACCCAATCATCTTGACAGTTTGAGATAAAACACCTTAAATATTGTTCTAGAGACTGATTAGTCCTCTCAGTTTGGCCATTAATTTCAGGATGGAAGGCTGAGGAGAAGGACAGATCAATCTCCAACTTCTTACAGAAGGCTCTCCAAAACAATGAAACAAATTGTACCCCTCTGTCAGAAACAATATTGACAGGAACCCCATGGAGTCGCATGATGTAATTGACAAACAAGGTAGCTAACGTCTTGGCATTGGGTAGTTTCTTGAGGGGTACAAAGTGGGACATCTTGCTGAAGCGGTCTACTACAAACCCACACCACCGACTTGCCTTGGGATGGAGGCAGATTCCTTGATAAAATCCATGGAGATATGGGTCCAAGGTCTTTGGGGAATGGGCAAATAACATAGTAAGCCCGCTGGTCGGGACCTGGGAGTCTTGGACCTAGCACAAGTTTCACAATCGGCGACGTAGGCTTTAACGTCTTTAAGCAACCCAGGCCACCAATACGTTCTAGAAATGAGGTGTTTGGTACCCAGGGTGCCAGGATGGCCAGATAGTGCAGAGTCATGATTCTCCCTGAGTACCCTTAGCCGGAATTGCAGGGGAACAAACAGCTTGTTCTCAGGAAGGTTCTTGGGAGCTGAACCTTGATCAGCCGCAATTTCGGAGGCTAAGTGAGAATCAACAGAGGATATGATTATACCTGGGGGCAAAACACAAGCAGGATCCTCCTCAGGAGGAGGGCTGGCCATGAAGCTACGCGACAGTGCATCAGCTTTAATATTTTTAGACCCAGCACTATAGGTAACCACAAAGTTGAATCTAGTAAAAAACAACGCCCATCGAGCTTGTCTCGGGTTTAGCCTCCAGGCAGATTCTAGGAAAACCAGATTCTTGTGGTCGGTAAGGACCGTTACCTGGTGCCTAGCCCCCTCCAGGAAGTGGTGCCACTCTTCAAATGCCCATTTAATGGCTAAGATTTCACAGTTGCCAACGTCATAGTTACTCTCAGTGGGGGAGAACTTCCTGGAGAAGTAGGCACAGGGGCGGAGATGGGTAAGACCCCTGGTACCCTGGGACAAGACAGCACCCACTCCCACCTCGGAGGCGTCAACCTCCACGATGAATGGCTCCATTTGGTTAGGCTGAATCAGCACTGGGGCAGAGACAAAGCACCTCTTAAGGACCTCAAAAGCCTGAACCGCCTTCGGAGGCCAGTGGAGGAGATCAGCACCCTTCCTAGTAAGAGGCTTAGCGATGACCGAGAAGTTAGCAATAAATCTCCTGTAATAATTAGTGAACCCCAGGAAGCACTGTAAAGCCTTCAGGGAGGCAGGTTGGACCCATTCCGCTACAGCCTGAACCTTGGCAGGGTCCATGCGGAATTCGTTAGGAGTGAGGATTTGACCCAAAAATGGTATCTCCTGCACCCTAAACACACATTTTTCAGTTTTAGCAAAGAGTTTGTTTTCCCGAAGGGCCTGGAGCACCTTCCTGACATGCTCAATGTGGGAGGACCAGTCCTTGGAAAACACAAGTATATCATCAAGGTACACTACAAGTAATACCCCCAGGTAGTCTCTTAAAACCTCATTTATGAAATTCTGGAAGACCGCGGGAGCATTACACAACCCAAAGGGCATGACGAGGTATTCGAAATGACCTTCGGGCGTGTTAAACGCAGTCTTCCACTCATCCCCTTCCCTGATTCGGATAAGGTTATAAGCCCCCCAAAGATCAAACTTAGTGAACCATTGGGCCCCCTGAACCTGATTGAAGAGATCAGGAATCAAAGGAAGGGGTTATTGGTTCCTTACAGTGACCTTATTCAAGTTCCGGTAATCGATGCATGGCCTAAGACCACCATCCTTCTTCCCTACGAAGAAGAAGCCAGCACCTACCGGAGAAGTAGAGGGGCGGATGTAACCCTTGGCCAGGCTTTCCTGGATATATTCTCTCATGGCTTCACGTTCAGGACTACCTACGGCTCGTTCCGTTGTGGGAAAACAAGATGCCTATGTTGTTTGAGTATCAATACCAAGATTTCTCATTTTACCTCTGTGGTAACTAATGAAAGTTTCGTAATAAAAAGTTTTTTGAATTGCGGTAGCAGCTATGTGGTCTTCTTATTACAATGCACATGCAACCTCCAATATGTAGGGCGCACAACCCAAACCCTTAGGGATAGGATTAATAAACATAGGTTTAATGTTAAAAATGGTTATCCGAAACATAGTGTATCCCGACATTGCGCTCTGGAACATAAATGCAACTTTGATGTTCTGACAGTCACTCCCATTGAAAGCATACCGTGTGAACTTTCTGACAGATTTACCAGACTCAAACAGAGGGAGAATTTCTGGATCTATAAGGTGGGGACCTTACATCCTCATGGGCTTAATGACATCACGGAATCTTCTTTAGATTAATTCCGCAATTCTATTCCCCATCCCATTGTCAATCTAATAATATCCCCGGTCCTAGCAACTGTATTTTAGCAACTTTCCTGTTTTTTTAAACAATCTCCCCTTGGCGTATATATATTTTTATTGTACCTATCATCCCATTGTCAATGTAATAATATACCTTGTCTCAACTGTATCTCAGCAACTGTATTATTATTACTATACTATCATTAGTTTATTAGTCTGTGTTCCAAACAAATGGTTATCGTAATATTATATGTCATACATGCATTAATCTCTCCCTCAACTGAGTATTTTAATATTGTAATATTTTAATATTCTAATAGTTTAATATTTTAATAATTACGATGTCTGTAAAGCACACATGTTTATTAATATGTAAATATAGGTTTGCACCTACCATTCATCTCCCCTCTGTACTTTGCTCCGTGTGGTCCGGTTTGCGTTCCACTGTGCGCTCCATTGACCTCTGGCCCTCACGAGTTGCCGTGATGGTTGTCATGACGCCCATACAACGTTTGTTGTTTGTGCGTTCCATGGTGCGTTCCAAGGTGCTTGTTTGCGATGGCAACCGCAGACGTGACCTCCCTCTATCCGATACACAGTAATGATCCTCTAATATATGTTTTATATGTTCTATATTTACATCGCATTCATTTCTTCATATATGGTCTTCAGCCCAGCTTTTTGATGGAACCTCCTTATGAAATTTATAAAATATGAATTGTTTGAGTTTTTTTCAACATGAACCTACTGTAATTTGGGGGCATCGTACCTAACATACGATCTGTGTAGGTTAGGTTACACTGTTATACATGGACCATTCATGTGCCATATTGTTTTTTATCAACTATGTAAACATCAGTTTCTCTGTGACCTTTGACCTTTTCCCGTTTTGGCAGGTTTTTTACTGCCACGTCTGAATTGACTCTATCATTGTTCATTTGTCTGTGTATATATATACATTTTCTTTTATTGTATGTGTTATCTGCCTGAGGAAGACGCCAGTCCGGCGTTGAAACGCGTAGCAATCTGTTTACCTTGCTTTTATGCAATAAAACTGTAAAGGATCTGCCAGGCACTACGCCTGGGTATACTCCCAGGATTAATCAGTCGACACCTGAGGCCAGACCTCTGAGACTGACACCTGCTCCCACCAATCAGGGTGGCAGGCTCAGGAGTGGGAGAGCCTATCGCGGCCTGGTCAGTCAGAGTTAGCTCCGCCCCCTGTCCATTTATACCTGCCGTTTTCTCTTCCTCCTTGCTTGTTATTCTTCTTGGATTCCTGGCCCCACTGCTGCCTTGCTCCAGCCTGCTTCTGCCGTGCTTCTGCCTTGCTTCAGTTCCGTTTATCCTGCATTGCTCTGCCCCTGGCTTGCTTCTGCTCCATGCTCCCGTTTGTATACTCCACTACTTCCTGATCCTGACTGGCTCATTCACCGCTCCGTTTCCTCGCGGCGTTCCGTGGGCTACTGTATTCCCTTGCGTGTTCCTGGTTTGTACTCCTTGCACTTAGACAGCGTAGGGACCGCCGCCAAGTTGTACCCCGTCGTCTAGGGCGGGTCGTTGCAAGTAGGCAGGGACAGGGCGGTGGGTAGATTAGGGCTCACTTGTTCCCTTCACCTCCTTCCTGCCATTACAAAACCAACTTTTATCAACCAAGCAGCGCCTTCAGTATCCCTCTTTTTTATTTTTGCTTCCTTGCAATGTTTAGGACAAGAGAGATTAAATATCCTACCTTTAGGGAGCTTAGCTCCTGGTACCAAATCGATTGCGCAATCGTACTCTCTATGAGGAGGTAAGTCTTCGGAGGCTTTTTTAGAAAAAACATCAGTGAAGTCCTGAATAAACTCAGGTAGAGTGTTCACCTCCTCAGTGAGAGAAACCAAATTAATAGAAAAACAGGAAGTCATGCATTCATTACCCCATTTAGTAAGATCCCCAGTATTCCAGTTAAACGTGGGATTATGCATCTGCAACCAGGGAAGGCCTAAAACCAAATCGGACGATAATCCCTGCATCACCAACACAGAACACTGCTCCAAATGCATGGAGCCAACCATGAGTTCAAATACAGGGGTATGCTGTGTAAAATAACCATTAGCAAGTGGAGTGGAGTCGATACCCACTACCGGGACAGGTCTAGGCAAATCAATTAAAGGCATAGCTAGAGACATAGCAAATTCCACAGACATAATATTAGCAGAAGACCCTGAGTCCACGAAGGCACTGCCGGAGGCTGACCTACCACCAGAAGAGGCCTGAAAGGGAAGCAAGATTTTATTAGACTTCATATTTACGGGAAATACCTGTGCACCCAAGCGACCTCCTCGATGGTCACTTAGGCGCAGAAGTTTTCCGGCTGCTTATTCTTACGCCTAGGACAGTCGTTCACTTGATGCTTGTCGTCCCCACAGCAGAAGCAGAGACCATTCTTCCTGCGGAACTCTCTACGTTATTGGGGAGACACGGAGGCCCCGAGTTGCATAGGTTCATCCGAGTTTTCCGTGGAAGAACGAAGCAACGGAACCTCTGGAGCCATCATAGGTGAGTCAGAGGAAAAGGCACAAAAACGTTCGAGTCGTCGTTCCCTGAGACGTCGGTCAAGTCGTACCGCTAAAGCCATAACCTGATCTAGAGAGTCCGAAGAGGGATAACTAACTAACAGGCCTTTCAGGGTGTTCGACTGACCCTGTCTAAACTGACACCTCAGGGCAGGGTCATTCCACTGAGAAGCTACACACCACTTCCTAAAGTCAGAACAGTACTCCTCAACGGGTCTCTTACCCTGACGTAAGGTCACCAGCTGACTCTCGGCAAAGGCAGTCTTGTCAGTATCGTCATAGATGAGCCCGAGAGCGGGAAAAAAAAAAATCAACAGACGAAAGTTCAGGGGCGTCAGGAGCCAAGGAGAAGGCCCATTCCTGGGGGCCGTCCTGGAGCCGGGACATAATTATACCCACTCGCTGGTTCTCAGAACCTGAGTAGTGGGGCCTTAAACGGAAATAGAGCCTACAACTCTCCCGGAAGGAGAAAAAAAGTCTTCCGGTCCCCTAAGAACCGGTCAGGCAACTTGAGGTGGGGTTCTAGAGGTGAGGTGGGGGGCACTACCAGGGTAGCATCACGCTGGTTGCACCTCTGAGCCAGGTCTTGGACCTGTGGGGAAAGACCCTGAATTTGCTGAGCCAGGGCCTCAAGGGGGTCCATAGTGTGTCAGGGACCAGGGTAGAAAAGGTATTTGGGCCTGTGATTATGTAATGACAAGGTAGGGAGACAGACAGGTGAGCCCTAATCTACCCGCCACTCAGTCCCTGCCTACTTGCACGGCCCGTCCAATGCGACGGCGTACAAATGGGCGACAGTCCCTACGCTCAATAAGTGCACGCCAGACCAACAGACAAGGGTACACAGAAGCTAAGGGAAATGGGGCAGTTGCCCACGGCAACACTGTGAGCAACAAGAGTAGTGAATGAGCAGAGTCAAACCAGGAGTGTACGAGGTACCAAACGCAGAACAGGAGAGTAGTCAGTAAAGCCAGGGTCAATTTGAAGCAGAGGACAATAGTACAAGCAGGAGCAGCAGAGCCAGGAAACAGAAGATTCACAGGCAAAGGAGGAGTAGGAAATTAGGGTATAAATAGACAGAGGGCGGGAGCTAGCTCCGTCTGGCCAGGCTGTGATAGGTTCTCCCACTCCTCAGTGTGAGTGGTAGCAGATCGAGTCACTCTAACAGATCTAGGCACAGATGCAGGCTGATTAACCACGGGCGTCGACAAAGAAGCTGTGTCAGGCAAATCCATTACACACTCTTTACCAAAGCAATTTTGTTCATCCAAGCTAGTCTTGAAAATCTGCTATATTGTTTATTGGCATTCGTGTGTTTGATCTCTGCCTATACCTTTTGACCATCCTGGCCTTCCACCTGCCCTGACCTCCTGCTAGTGACCCGTGACGAACCTCTACCGCCTACCCTCATCTCAGTCTAGTGATCCGTGACAAAACTTGACATGCGCTCTGACATTTTACTATACCTGACTGTTCTTACTGTACTTGAGCTTGCATTTTACCCATAATGTTGGCCATCACTAAGGCAGACTACTCCGGGGGTAGCGACCTGGGTAAACAAATGGAAAATTAAGTATATTGCAAAGTATCCTGTTTTTGCATGTTGAGTTAATCAGAGGATATCATTTATGTCCCAGAGAACCCCTTTTAAAAGGTTGTCTGGTTTGGACAATCTCTTAACACATAACAGGTCTCCCAACAATGAGTTGACCCTACACAATCAGCTATAATCAGCCATGGTAGCAGTCTAATTTTCCCTGTAGAGACTCCATTAGATAAACACAGCATTATAAAGCATCCATTGAAATCAATGAGCCAACTATTTAATGAACGGACAAGCTGAGTCCCACAGAGGGACAATGCTCTGCTTAATGTGGGGGGGGGGGTCCTGATCCGGGCACTCCCCTTCATTATATCCATATGTCCTAATGGCAACACATCTCTGTTATA
This sequence comes from Rhinoderma darwinii, assembly GCF_050947455.1. Taxonomy (NCBI): domain Eukaryota; kingdom Metazoa; phylum Chordata; class Amphibia; order Anura; family Rhinodermatidae; genus Rhinoderma; species Rhinoderma darwinii. The sequence goes on along the minus strand of NC_134687.1, from coordinate 334,888,199 downwards.
CAAAGTAAGATAAAAGTGTGTCTATATTTCAAATGAAAGTTATACACTAATTTGTCCTCATACGTGGATGTTATATTAGAAATGTTTTATTTCAGTATCAGGTGACAGCTCAGTTAAACATTTTCAAAAGGCTTTGCTGCTTATAGTATTTGTTTTATTTGCTAAAATTCAGTTTATCGTGTCCAAATTATCAACACCATATTACATACAGTATGTTTATGGTTTATGTAATGTCACAGAGATTTCGAAAGTCAATCACCTTCCAGCTAACATTGCAGAACTATGGGTATTTAGGCCCTATATAAATAAAGCAACCACAGAAGATTACATTTCTTGTCTTTTTGTGATATAATTAAAAATGTTGAGTAGATACAAACAAATAAGAAACAAGCATACACTATAATCTGTGCAAGAATGATTGTAACACTTCAGCTCACCAACAGTCATAATAATATTACTGAGAAGAAAATAAATACAAAAATATCTTTGCAGTAACTACGACCGTGTTACTCAATTAGGTAGATTTTGAATTTTGATGAAAAATACAATATTTACTTGTAAAAGTAGTACGCTTTAAGCAAATAGGGTTTTTTTTGTGACTGAATTTTTTTTTTTTTAACAAACATTTATGCATGTTTTCTGTCTAACTGCACCTTCCATTAAATTAAATGAATAGACTAAGGGGCAGATTTACAAAGACCGGCTTTATATATGCCAGACTTATCTATCTGCTCCGCTGGACTAAGATGTGTCAGATTTAATAGGAGGCGCATGTCGGACATAAAAAAAAAAATGTGTATATTCACCTCACCACTCCTTTGCTCTTCTCCCCTGCATGTCCCCTCAGACTCCCTCAGCATGCGGCGGCTCATACAAGGTTCTGACACAGAGTAGCGTCAGGGCCTGATATGCGACGCACTCCCTCAACCCCTCCCTCTTTTTTCGCAATGGGACTATTTGCCTATAGGAGGTATATGTTACAGCTGTAGTTCTACAAAGTGCAGCGATCTCATTAGTTATGAGGGCATAGATGTACTTAGTGCTCACGTTTTTATCCATTTATGAGTTAATGTGCGTCAGGGTTGTCTCTTTGTTTTGCTTATTATGATATCTGTATTTAATGTTTTGACAGCTTTAGTGGTGCATGGACATGCATAGTGGTGTTTGTTAGATGCCGAAATGTTCTCGTCATTTGGCGAGTCTGCCCTTTCGGCATCCAGGATAGATTGGGACATGGGCAAGTTTGGAATATATTTTGAATATGTTGCACTTTATATTTATTGTATTTTTTTGTACATATGTATAAATTTACTGGTCTGTTTAATTGACATGCATTTCATGTACACATCTGTGGGTTAATTATTGCTAAACGTTTATACTATTGGTGGTTACAAGTCACATGACGATTCATATTTAAGAGGGTTCATTTAGACATAATGTTAGGCTTGAAAAAGACTATATGCACGATGGGTCTTTGCTTATGATTTTTGATGAATAAATACCACTTTTTGGATCCCATTGGAGATGTGTGCAATTAATGTATGGCATTCGTCACAGGTATGCGTTAAATGTATACCTCGGGGAGTTCCCGATATCACTGTCCATATATGGACAGTGATGTCAGGGGCTTCTCCAGAGCCAGAATCCCCGGCAGACTCTCTGGCTGGCTACTCTGTCCCTGGGAAAGCTCCTGACGTCACTGTCCTTATATAGACAGTGACGTCAGGAGTTTTCCCAGGGCCAGTCCCCTATGCCTTACAGTGGGACACATTTTGGCCTTTCGCTGGAGGTATATGTTGGGAGTCTTTTCAACGTATACCTGACGGAAGGCCAGAACGTGATGTGAATGGGGCCTTAGGCTCTGTTATAATTTCATCAGTATTTCTGGTATGTTTGTAGTCTGCATTGCAAGAATGGCATACAGATGTAGCCGTCTTTATCTTGACTTTTAACGCATTATATAAACAGTGTCAAGATCCTTTATCTGGACTTTTTCAATGACTTGTTGTGTGATATCACGCTGAAGCAAGTTATCACAGTCAAGATAAACATGGCTACAGCCGAACTCTGCATTGCTTTTCTTGCTGTCAAAAATACCAAAAACAGAGAATGAAATCTGACAGACACAATTGTTGTTCAATGGAATTTTTCGGGACTTGTTGGGATCCATTATAAAAAAAAACAGATCTATCATAGCTGTTATGGCTTCATTATCAATGGGAGCCAATACTCTAGCGCGAACAGAGACTTACGGAGTTGGCACTATCTTAGCAATGAGGTATTAATGAGAAAGCAAATAAATATTTCTGTGTATTTGTGTGCAGTTAGGTGTAAGGCTATATTCAGAAGAACGTGTGCGAAATCGGCCGTGAAAAATGGCAGTTTTTTTACTTCCGAATCGCACTTGTGCAGGAACCCTTTTCACGAATCCCTCATAGACTTGAGTCTATTGAGGGATCCGTTAAAATGGACAAAAATAGGACATGTCCTATTTTTTCACTGGCCCTTCACACTGTCTATTAAAACAGCGGCCGTGTGAACAGCCCCAAAAAATAAAATGCAGCTGTGTGACAGCCGTTAAAAAAATGTCCGTCACATGGACTTTTTATACGTTCGTCTGAATAAGCCCTAATATTGTTTATTAGGAAATCAGTCAGCAGAAAATTTATAAGCTATTTAGAAAAATAACAATTGTATTTCGGAGTGCAACACACCGATGTAGATTCAAGAATTAGTCCTGCTTTATGCAAGCAGGGCATCAACGTGCTTCTGAATATTGGCTGATAGGTCACAGGGGTCTTGTTTCCCCATTTCCCCCAAGTCGCTAAACTGCTTGCCAGGAGGAGTTGAATGGTGCGGCGACCAAGCATGTGCCCTGCCGCTCCATTCAAAGTCTATGGCACTGACGGAAGAGTTCTTGAAGTGGTGAAACTCCTTAAAAGGATGATAAATTAATTAACAGATGAGACTTTGTAAACCATCAAATAATTCAGCAAAGCAAGATAATCAGGGCAGTAGTGGCTACAGTATATGCTCTAACTGGAGGCATAAATGCAGCAATTCATTCAGTACACAAATATTCTTCCCTGCTATGTAATAATATTGTGCAGCTGTGCATTGCTAGTGGATTTAGTAACAGCTATATTATTACATATGAAATCCGCTGAACGCTATGTCACAAGACTAAACAAGTCATCAAGCACTTGTATACAATTCTATGGAAAACACTGTGGAACTGAATATTCTTCATAGCGAAGCACATGAGGCAGCTGGCAGAAGACTGCAGGGAAAATGACATCATTTCAGATTTTTAGGACTAATCATTTAACTGGATTAGCCCCAAAGTGCTGTGTCTAAAACCAGCTTCCCTGTCTCTTTATGCACTCCAGATGAAACACATTAGCAAAAATATGGCAAGGGACATTCACAATGCACTGTTCTACACTCTCAGCATTTTCCTGCAAATCTGCAATTAGTCTGAAGGGCCTTGGTAAATTAGGCCTCTTGATAAATGAAGCAGCACCTAGACAGGTTTCAGATTTATTGGATCTTAGATGTCCTGCTGTCCAGAAAGCCCTGGCTGCATGGCAGTGGAAGGACCAAGAGAATGGAAAGACAAAAAAGAAAAAAATCCAATCAGCAGTGAGCTGCATCATAAACGCGGCTGAGGGAAAGAATGCTCAAAGCTGCTGACTGATGAGTTTTCAAAGTTCTGCCAGCAATGCTTTAGGCATAAATTCAAAAGCAAAAATGTGATAAAACGTAAAGCCAAAAATATATTCTAAGCGTTTCTAATAAAAGCAAATTGAAATATAATTTTACTAATATGAAGCACGAATGTCCCTGAGCTATGTAATCAAAAGACGTGTGTGAGTCACAGTGATTAAGTCACTTTGGCCCTGGTTACCACAAACCTCCACGCATACCCTACAGCAAAGTTTATTAGCATCACCTCAAGCATAAGGATTTTTCTGTCCATTCACTAGAGCACCTGTGAAAATGAACTATTTAATCTGCCTCCAGGATAAATTACCAAAGCAGATTATTGCTGCCTTCACTTCACGTTTAGCAGATCCGCTTTACCATACCTCTTTTTTAGGGAGACATTCCCAAATATTTCCTTAGAGAATGTTTCCATTTTTCCTTGATTCAAAATTTGTTCCCACCCAAAAAATTGTGAGACGGTACAGTAGATTTATTTTAGCTAAATTATTATATTACTATTGTTTTGTATTAAAGAATATGGCTAGGAAAATCTTTCTTGGGGCATCGGTTTCACAATGCATCCGACACTTCTAGCCCTTGTACCGCAGCATGATAGCTGTTTATAAATCACTGGCAGGCACTGCGTATATTCTGCCACATACCCTATAAACCACTGTAATTCGAACCACAAAAATGGGTATGTATGAGGCAAAACGTATCTATCATGAAATGACCATATGAATATACAAAATATATTTATTTATATAAATACACTACACAGAGGTTAAAAACATTTAAAATTAGCATAAAGAAATGCCATATAGAAATCGTTAGGAGGGGGGAACCACCATGATAAGTGGCAAGCAAATTGCAACCCCCTCACACTCACCCAGTCCCCCTAGAGCAAACGTTCAATGCATTAAATGCTTGGAAAAAATGTATTCAAATGTTGCATCAAATAAGCATCAGATCAGCATGTCCAGTTCCTCAAACCATGAGGGGAAAAAAAGGGGATAGAAAGCCCCACGCGTATCGCCACAAAGTGGCTTCCTCAGGGAATGCATGATAGCTGTAAGATGCACATGCCTCTCCCACAGATCCATTTATATATATATATATATATATATATATATATATATATATATATATATATATATATATATATATATGTATATATAAATGTGTATATATATATATATATATATATATATATATAGATATATAGATATATCTATATATATATAGATATATATATATATAGATATATATATATATATATATATAGAGATATATATATAAATAAAGATATATCTATATATATATAGTGACAACCTGAGGACAACTTAACTCACAGGATCGCCATCTCCAGGGTGAAATGATTGGCACACATAGAAAGTTCACTCCAACACGTTGGATAAGGGTTTAAGCCAGCCGCAGCCAGCTTTATTGTCTTCAAAATAGCAAGCAGTTTTACAAAAAAACTGTACAAGAGACTAAGAGACCCTGAGCCTTGTGCCCAGTACCTCAAAACATACACATGTTCTTACCAGAACTTCTGACTCCCACAGGCTAGCAATACCGGTCTTCCTCAGACTGAGAGCGCTATGTGAATAGCACACACCTAATTTAAACCCTTCCCGACATTTGACGTATCCATAGGCCAAAGTCGGGTAGGGGAAGTATGGAACGGGCTCACGAACCCGCTCATTTAACTCATTAAATGCTCCAGTCAATAGCGACCGCAGCATTTAAATCGTTAGAAAGAGGGGGGTGACACCCTCTAACAGCGCATCGCGCCCCCTGCAACGCAATCGTGGGGGGGGGGGGCGATGGTTGGTATGGCTGCCTGGGGGCCTAATGAAGGCCACTAGGTCCGCCATCTTTGTCAGAATCACAATATACTGCAATACATTAGTCTAACGATCGCTGGTTGAAGTCCCCTAGGGGGACTAATAAAAAAAGGAAAAATTAGTTAAATAAAGGTTTTTTTTGTGTAAAAAAAAAAATATTTAATTAAAAGTTCAAAAAACCCACCTTTTCCCATTTTCCCCCTAGAGCATAGTAAAAAGAAGAAATAAATAAACATAATTGGTATCGCCGCGTCCGTAGAAGTCTGAACGATTACAGTATATCATTATTTAACTTGAACGGTGAACGCCGTAAAAAAAAAAATGTAAACGCCAGAATCTCTATTTTTTGGTCACCTAATCTCCCACAAAAAAATGAAATAAAAAGTGATGAAACCGTCGCATGTACACCAAAATGGTATTATTAAAAACTACAGCTTATCCCGCAAAAAATAAGCCCTCATACCACTTAATCGACGGAAAAATTAAAAAGTTATGGCTCTCGGAATTTGGCGACACAAAATAAATGTTCATTTTTACACTTAGGTTTTTACTTGTAAAAGTAGTAAAATACAGAAAAAACAATATATATTTGGTATCACCGTAATCGTATTGACCCAAAGAATAAAGTTAACATGTTGTTTTAATCGCATAGTGAATTCCGTAAAAACGGCGAGCAAAAAACCATGGAGGAATTGCAGTTTTTTTCATTTTCTACCCCACAAATAATGTTTTTCCCGTTTCCTAGTATATTATAGGGCAAAATAAATGGTGCTACGAAAACCTACAACTCGTCACGCAAAAATCAAACCCTCCTAGAACTATATCGACGGAAAAATAAAGACGTTATGGGTTTTGGAAGGTGGGGAGGAAAAAACGAAAATGAAAATCTGAAAAAGGGAATGGGTTAAAGAGCTGTCTCAGGTGAAGCCTAACTAGGGTTAGACAGCCTAGACACAGACTGTCTGTATGGAGTGAAAGCCGCCCTTCTCCTTCACACTCCAGCAAACCAGGCCCTATTCCGGGCTCGACACCCAAGCAACAGCAGAGAAAACCCTCTCTGCTGTACATGCTCCCTGGTTGCTTGAAACCTGACCTGTTCAGTAGCTGTACTGCTACAATATATATGTTTACACACGCTGCGTGACGCTTGCCCTCTTCCGTTAGCCACTGATTGGGTGTTGTTTTTCTACAGTGGGTGTACGTCACACAGTGAAAGTTTATTCCTGAGTGACAATTGCTGTTCTCTCACCAATGAACTAGAGCACTTACAGCATTATCAGCAGTTGGAACACAGTATCCAATTGGTTGTACAAAGAAATTACTTTACATATACCTTAGTACTGACAGGGTGCTTCTATAATTTGATTTTAAAGCAGATTTTGTCATTGAGTCATTGCTGTCATTGCTTTCAGGGGCAGATTGTGAGGGCAATCTTGGCACGTGCCCAGGGCCCGAGGCTGAAAGGGGACCCAGTTTGCCCAGGTTCTCCCACACCGGTTGTTAATATTACAGCCAGTTCAGAGAACTGGGGTGAAGTGGGGCTTCTCACCCAATTGTATCGGCGTCAATAGGACGCGGATACAATTGATTACTATAGTGCTGGAGAGAAGGGAATGATTAATTCTTGCCTCGTCATTCGGCGCTTTAACAATGACGCAGTCGGCTCGATGATGTCATCAGGCTGATTGTGCCATTATGCCGGATGATGCTGCCTGGTGGCTGACCGGTACTGTGCTGCTGGAGGACGGCATGGGAATGGGGATAGATGAGAATGTATTATTATTTCTGTGGGCAGCGTTGGGGGCAATATCTACAGGGGGCATTATCTACACTGGGCAATATCTACACTGGCCAATATCTACAGGGGTTATTGTGACTGGCATTATCTACAGGGGGCTTTGTGACTGGCCCAATCTACAGAGGGCATTGTGTCTGGTGATATCTACAGGGGGAATTGTGACTGGTTCTATCTACAGGGGGCAGTGTGACTGGCACTAACTACATTGGGAATTGTGACTGGCGCTATCTACAGGGGGCATTGTTAGTGTGCATGGTGTTTTACTTTACAGTGTTTGACACAATTTACTTCATGATGACAGAGCATGGTGCTATTATATTTAGGGGCGCAGTGTGTGATACTATTATATTCAGGGGCATAGAGTGTGGCACCATCAGAATTTTATCTTCGTTTCTAGGTGTGGAAATGTTGGAAAAGTGAGGAGCCGAAGACATCTGAGCGGCAAACTCTGCGGAAATTAACTGTGGCCGGGAGTAGTCATCATATAGGTCTGGACCGAATTGAGAAGAAAAGAGAAAAAGAACGAAAAATAATCTGAGGCATCACCTGTGAGTCACTCAATGTAAATGTTTATTCTCCCTGTGACTGATCAGTACTGTAATAACTGCAGTGGGATGACAGATGATAGCATATTTTTTTTGGGAAACAACAACCCCCAGCATTTCCTAACCATTGTTCAGGCTATACTGGGAGCTGTCGTTTTATGTCGTACAAACTTATATGGCAGGGGTTAAACTGAATTTGCAAATGATCTCTGTACTGAGCTGTATTTGTGCTGGTGCTGTATACATGTACTGAGCTTGGTTCTGGTGATGTATTTATGTACTGAGCTTGGTTCTGGCATTGTATATATGTACTGAGCTTGGTTTTGGGGCTGTATATTTATGTACTGAGCTTGGTTCTGGGGTTGTATATATTTACCTTATCTTAAGGTAAAATTAGAAGTTAAATCTACTTTTACCTTAAGATAAGGTAAATATAAATACATACAGTAAAAACGAAACCCCAAAAGTTATGGAGGAATCACAGTTTTTTCCTATTATATTATACTTTAAATGGTGTCAATAAAAACGACAACTCCTCGCGCAAAAAATAATAATTCACACACCACTCCATTGAAGAAAAAATAAAAAAGGTATGACTCTAGGAAGGCGGGGAGTGAAAAAAATAAATTTGAAAATGGCTTCTACTTAGGACTAAGGGGCTAAACAACAGAGACTGGTTCTTTATATTTGTGCACAGCAGAATTTTTTTCCGGAAACCACTAACATTTTAAAGCTCCTGACCTTTTTAATGTCTCAAAGCATTCTGCTTTTTCTCTTGTGTATGGCTCATTCTGCTTTTACACCGAATTCAAAACTTTGCCAGATCTGTGGCCACCTAAACTGAAATCTGCAAATATACAGCATCTTCAGAGTTCGGGTGTGGGGGGCCCACACTTTGTGAACTGCCCGGGGCCCATGGTACTCTTAATCCGCCCCTGATTGCTGTAGTCCTTCATGTCAACATTAGAAAGCATGGGCGTCCATTAATTAAATTATTAATGGAATTAATGAATCACCCCTGTAATTCTTGGTTTCCCTGCAGCTGTCCCTTACAATTACCCAATTGGGTACCTCTAGCAATAAGACCTGCCAAGGTGGATTTCTACCAAGGTGATCTACCATAATAAATAAATGGGAATTTGCATAGTAGAGGATTTTATATTCTCAGTGTTCATATATAGATCATCAAATTTTTATAAGGTTTTCTCAAAGTAAGAAACTGTGTTTGAGTAATATGAAGGTACAGATCATACAGTGTGTTACAATAATTACAATGTTACAATAATTATGAATAAATGTTTTTCTGCAGAATTTTACACAAAGCCTTATGTGCAGCCCACTCAGCACATGAGGACCGGTATTCCTGAATGATGGCTGTAGAGTTTGGATCCATGTTTGGAAACTGAAGTATAGAAATCTTGAACACTCTGCTTATTTCTCACAGATGTGCCTGTTTTCAATGGCTCGTTTGACATCTGTAGATAAAAATGTAGTCTGTAAATCTTGTTTGTATGTCATCTGTGTATCCAACTCGTAGTCTTAATATTTCCGCCTTCTTTTTTAATTCTGCGTTTCATGATCTCTGTGTTATATCATTTCTTTATTAAGTACAGATGATCAAACCTTCTAAACTGTTTTGAAGTACTTAGAGTTATATGTATATATATATATATATATATATATATATATATATATATATATATATATATGTATATACTAGTATGTATATATATATAAACTAACGTTCAAAAGTTTGTGTTCACCCAGACAATTTTGTGTTTTCCATGAAAACTCACACTTATATTTATCAAATGAGTTGCAAAATGACTAGAAAATATAGTCAAGACATTGATAAGGTTAGAAACAATGATTTCTATTTCAAATAATAATTTTCTCCTTCAAACTTTGCTTTCGTCAAAGAATGCTCCATTTGCAGCAATTACAGCATTGCAGACCTTTGGCATTCTAGCTGTTAATTTGCTGAGGTAATCGGGAGAAATTTCACCCCATGCTTCCAGAAGCCCCTCCCACAAGTTGGATTGGCTTGATGGGCACTTTTTGCGTACCATACGGTCAAGCTGCTCCCACAACAGCTCTATGGGGCTGAGATCTGGTGACTGCGCTGGCCACTCCATTACAGATAGAATACCAGCTGCCTGCTTCTTTCCTAAATAGTTGTTGCATAATTTGGAGATGTGCTTTGGGTCATTGTCCTGTTGTAGGATGAAATTGGCTCCAATCAAGCGCTGTCCACAGGGTATGGCATGGCGTTGCAAAATGCAGTGAAAGCCTTCCTTATTCAAAATCCCTTTTACCTTGTACAAATCTCCCACTTTACCAGCATCAAAGCAACCCCAGACCATCACATTACCTCCACCATGCTTGACAGATGGCGTCAGGCACTCTTCCAGCATCTTTTCAGTTGTTCTGCGTCTCACAAATGTTCTTCTGTGTGATCCAAACACCTCAAACTTCAATTCGTCTGTCCATAACACTTTTTTCCAATCTTCCTCTGTCCAATGTCTGTGTGCTTTTGCCCATATTAATCTGTTCCTTTTATTAGCCAGTCAAAGATATGGCTTTTTCTTTGCCACTCTGCCCTGAAGGCCAGCATCCCGGAGTCACCTCTTCACTGTAGACATTGACACTGGCGTTTTGCAGGTACTATTTAATGAAGGTGCCAGTTGAGGACCTGTGAGGCGTCTATTTCTCAAACTAGAGACTCTAATGTACTTGTCTTGTTGCTCAGTTGTGCAGCGGGGCCTCCCACTTCTCTTTCTACTCTGGTTAGAGCCTGTTTGTGCTGTCCTCTGAAGGGAGTAGTACACACCGTTGTAGGAAATCTTCAGTTTCTTGGCAATTTCTCGCATGGAATAGCCTTCATTTCTAAGAACAAGAATAGACTGTCGAGTTTCACATGTAAGCTCTCTTTTTCTAGCCATTTTGAGAGTTTAATCGATCCCACAAATGTAATGCTCCAGATTCTCAACTAGCTCAAAGGAAGGTCAGTTTTATAGCTCCTCTAAACAGCAAAACTGTTTACCGCGGTGCTAACATAATTGCACAAGGGTTTTCAAGTGTTTTCTAATCATCCATTAGCCTTCTAACACAGTTAGCAAACACAATGTACCATTAGAACACTGGAGTGATGGTTGCTGTAAATGGGCCTCTATATACCTATGTAGATATTGTATTAAAAACCAGACGTTTGCAGCTAGAATAGTCATTTATCACATTAACAATGTATAGAGTGTATTTCTGATTAATTTAATGTTATCTTCATTGAAAAAAACTGTGCTTTTCTTGCAAAAATAAGGAAATTTCTAAGTGACCCTAAACTTTTGAACGGTAGTATATACACATATATATATATATATATATATATATATATATATATATATATGCCTATTTTTTAAAAGTAGAGTTTACTAACATAAAAAATGTAAATCCCCAACAGACACCTAAGATTAATAGGCAGAGAAGGAAAAGGTTGTACTGAAACCATTGGTTCAAATCTGGCGTGGGCAACGTCTGCAAAGAGTTTACATGTCCTCACAATGTTCTCACCTGTGTTCTCCTCTCCTACTCTGGTTTCCTTCCACACTTCAGAAACATATCTATAGGTTAAATTGGCTAAGCCCCATTGACCCTAGGATGTGTGTGGGCATATAATTGAAGTAACAAAATTAGATTGTAAGCTACATTTGAAACAGAACTCAATAAGTATATTCTCTGAGCAACTCTGTCATCCCTATACAGCATAAGTACCAGTTGATAAATAATATGATAAACACATAATACAATAAATAACCACTAATAAGTATTACTAAAATTTATGTAACTGATTATAACACACACCTAGTTCTAATGTACAGTGAGATTTAAAATTTCCTTTATACCCTCCTTTCCTCCTTTCCTTCTTTCCATCCTTCCCTTTCCTTTCTCTAATTCCTTCCTTCCCTTGAAAGTGCCAAGATGTTTTGGAAATGATTGAATATGTATTTGTATCTTTAGACTTCAAAGGATAAAGATCTTCTGGGACATAATATTTATTTTCACAAGTAAAATTCTTTTTGGCCAGGTTTAACAGGATACTTTGGTACAGTTTTTAATGCCTTGATTTAGCCAAAGCCTGAAAAAAAGCAAAGAGGTAGACTTTTCCTTAGCGGATTCCATGAGTTTCACAGACATTTAATGGAGTGGAGGGGACATGCTCGTCAACTGCTACTTTCAAGCTCCTCCTTACTGTAAGGAGGAACGGGTGGTTTGGGACCCCCGTTCTCGTGATCAGTGGGGTTTCCATCAGTGGGGCACCTAGCGATCAGACAATTTCCCCTCTATCGTTATCTCCTTTAAAACCAGCAACAGGTGAAGTTAGTAACATTGATTTTCTCGTCACAATGGCACCTGTCAATAGGAGGGATATTTGAGGTAACAAGTGAATAGTCACTTATTGAAGTTTATGTGTTGGAAGCAGGAAAAATGGCCCAAGCATAAGGATCTGAGCAACATCGACAAGGGCCAAATTGTAATGGCTAGACGACTGGGTTTGAGCATATTCAAAACGGCAAGTCTTGTGGTATTTACTTGCGACAGGGTCATAGGTGCCCAAGGCTCATTGATGCTAGTGGGGAGTGAAGGCTAGCCCGTCTGGTCTGATCCCAAAGAAGAGCTACTGTAGCACAAATTGCTAACAAAGTTAATTCTGGTTATGATAATAGTTACATAGTTACAAAGTTAGTACGGTTGAAAAAAGACACATGTCAATCAAGTTCAACCAAGGGATGGGAAAAGGGAAGGCAAACATTTTTACACATAGGAGCTAATATTTTTTGGTTCCAGGAAATTATCTAAGCCTTTTTTTAAGCCATCTACTGTCCCTGCTGTGACCAGCTCCTGCGGTAGGCTATTCCATAAATTCACCGTTCTCACAGTAAAGAAGGCTTGTCGCCTCTGCAGGTTGAACCTTTCTTTTTCCAGACGGAGGGAGTGCCCCCTTGTTTTTTTGAGGGGGTTTTACACGGAACAGGATTTCACCATATTTTTTGTATGTGCCATTCATATATTTATATAAGTTAATCATGTCCCCCCTTAGTCATCTTTTCTCAGGGCTAAATAGGTTTAGTTCTTTTAATCTTTCCTCATAACTTAGATTCTCCATGCCCCTTATTAGCTTCGTTGCTCTTCTTTGTATTTTTTCCAACTCCAGGGCATCCTTTCTATGAACTGGAGCCCAGAACTGGACTGCATATTCTAGATGAGGCCTCACTAATGCTTTGTAAAGTGGTAATATTACATCCCTGTCCCGCGAGTCCATGCCTCTTTTGATACACGACAATATTTTGCTGGCCTTTGAAGCAGCTTTTTGACACTGCATGCTGTTATTTAGTTTATGATTTACAATTACACCCAGATCCTTCTCATCAAGTGACTCCCCCAGTGTAGCTCCCCCTAGGACATATGATGCATGCAGGTTGTTCGTACCCAGGTGCATAACTTTACATTTATCTACATTAAACTTCATTTGCCAAGTGGACGCCCAAACACTTAGTTTGTTTAAATCTGCCTGCAATTCACAAACATCTTCCATAGTCTGAACTATATTGCATAGCTTGGTGTCCCCCCTTAGTCGTCTGTTTTCAAGGCTAAATAGGTTTAATTATTTTCATCGTTCCTCATAACTTAGATTCTCCATGCCCCTCATTAGCTTCGTTGCTCTTCTTTGTATTTTTTCCAACTCCAGGGAATCCTTTCTATGAACTGGAGCCCAGAACTGAACTGCATATTCTAGATGAGGCCTCACTAATGCTTTGTAAAGTGGTAATATTATATCCCTGTCCCGCGAGTCCATGCCTCTTTTAATACACGACAATATCATGATGGCCTTAGAAGCAGCTGATTTCACATTGCATGCTGTTATATAGTTTATGATTTACAAGTATACCCAGATCCTTCTCAACAAGTGACTCCCACAGTGTAGCTCTCCCTAGGACATATGATGGATGCAGGTTGTTGGTACCCAGTTGCATAACTTTACATTTATCTACATTAAACTTAATTTGCCGAGTGGACGCCCGAACATTTCGTTTGTTTAAATCCGCTTGCAATTCACGAACATTTTCCATAGACTGAACAATACAACATAGCTTGGTGTCATCTGCAAAAATAGAAACAGTGCTATTAATCCCATCCTCTATATCATTAATAAATAAGTTGAATAATAGTGATCCCAGCTCGGAACCCTGGGGTACACCACTTATAAATGGGAACTATTCAGAGTAGGAATCATTGACCACAACTCTCTGGATACGGTCCTTGAGCCAATTCTCAATCCAATTACAAACTATACTTTCTAAACCTATAGTCCTTAATTTACCCATTAGACGTCTATGAGGGACAGTGTCAAATGCCTTTGCAAAGTCCAAAAACACTACATCCACAGCGTCCCCTCTGTCTAGTAAGGTGACATAACACATAGTGCATCGCAGATTGCTGCTTTTGGGGCTGCATAGCTGCCACGATTTCCTGGTCTATAAGAAGGCCCCTGGCCTTCTAATCCTTGCCTGAGCGTTGTTAGTTTTCCCAGTCTGTCTTGCAAATGGTCCCTTAGTGTTTCCCGTTCCTGTTGTTACCCGTGCCTTGTTCCCCGTTCCTATTTCCCGTGCTTTGCCTTAGTATCTAGTCGTGCCACGTCCTGTGTCATCTGCCACGTCCTGTGTCATCTGCCACGTCCTGTGTCATCTGCCATGTCCAGAGGAATCTGCCACGTCCTGTGTCATCTGCCACATCCAGAGGAATCTGCCACGTCCTGTGTAATCCGCCACGTCCTGTGTCATCTGCCACGTCCGGAGGAATCCGCCACGTCCTGTGTCATCTGCCACTTCCGGAGGAATCCGCCACGTCTGGCGCAACTTGCGGCTCCTGTGTCATCCGCCACGTTTGGCGCCATCTGCTGCACCCATCTCATCTGTGCCAGGGCTTCGGTCACCGTCTGGACTATCCAGGTACCCTTGTGCGGGACATTATATTTCTGGGGTTTCCTGTGGTTTGGCCAGCTGCCTTCCCGCTACGGCAGTACGGCCTAGTGGGTCCACTAACCCGCTCCGTGACAAGCAAGCCAGTGGTGGCAGTGTGATTCTCTGCTCAATAATCTGCTGGGAAACCTTGGGTCCTGGCATTTATGTGGATGTTACTTTGACAAGTACCACCTACATGAACATTGTTGCACGCCAAATACAACCCTTTATGGTAATGGTTTTCCATAATGGCAGTGCATTTTTTACCAGGAAAATGCACTGAAAAAATTGTTCAAGAATGGTTTAAGGAACATGACAAAGAGTTCAAAGTGTTGACTTGGCTTCTAAATCCCCAGATGTCAATCCAGTCATGAATATGCAGGATGTATTAGAAAAAGAAGGAGGCCCTTATTGGAGGCCCCACCTCGCAATTTACAGGACTCCGGCTAAAATCTTGGTGCCAGATACCACAGGACATATTCCAAGGTCTTGTGGAGTTAATGCCTCAATGGGTCACAGCTGTTTGGGAGCACGATGGGGATTTACATGATGTTAGGCAGATGGTTTTAATGTAATGGGTGAATGGTGTATGTTATAGATACATTCAATCCAAACATTGCTCTGTCAGGTGGAAAGTTACTCATATTCTTATTCCTTGGGTATTGGGACAATAAACGTAATGTAGAGACAATATGGTTGAAAAAAATCACAAATTCATCAAAATCAACCAATCATTTCAATGCTTTCTTGATCCAGAGGAATACAACAACAAAACCCCATGTGAGGTAAGTTTTACTTTATCCTCATGGGAGATGAGAAAAAAATAGATTAATTAATGATAATCTAAAGCATTTGTCAGTGATAGTCCTCAGAGTCTGGAATATAAGTCATTATACATTAATCTCTACCTACAGATATGTCTTTATTAACTTTCTTGAATTGAGTAAAGAACTCAATTTGTCATAATACCAAATCAATACAAACTTGCACCATCTAGCGAAAAAAACATATACGTTACATTTATACAGATAGCTGATGGATGGCCAACAGATGACATCGGTCATCGGTAAACATTTTCTTTTTTAACATGGACTGCTATGAATGACAGATGGCTGACAGATGGCATCCATGTAATTACTGTAGGTAATAGCATAGTAGACTGCGGTATTCCACATAGAGGCATCAATTAATAAGCATATAACAAGCAAAATATGTTTTTTTCGGTGGGAACCTATAGATAAAGTATGCCACTCTATGACTATACAGTGGCATATGTCGGAGGTCTATGTTGGGAAATACTCCAACGCGATGTGAACAAAGCCTAGGCTGGGAAATACAGAACAGCATCAAATAAATATTAACGCACAAGACCCTAATAAGTATCCGTTAAGCGGATAGACACACAGGCCCAAATAGCATCCAGACAAATAGTATTATACTGCATCCTGTTTTACATCCCTGGTTGTCTATAGGGCAGTAAAGAGGTAAATGTCAGTATACCTGCTGGCCTAGGGAAGTGAAATGTTAATGTCAGTATAATTGGTGGTCTATCGCAGTGAATGGGTTAATGGCAGAATCCCTGTTGGTCTAGGTCAGTAAAGGAGTTTATTTTAGAATCCCCGGTGGAGGGCAGTGAAGAGGTTAATTTGTCTATACCTGGGGTCCCGTGGTTACTCACTTCTCTGGGTCTTGTCCATGCTTCCTGTTTCCTCCCAGCACTGATCATAGACATGAGTGCAGGGACGTGTAAGGGTACGGCCACACGGTTTGGTCACGGTGCGTTTATGTTGCGTTTTTAAACTACAGCAAGTCATTTTTCAATAGAAGTCAATGGTGAAATTTTTGTTATGGACAGACTGCTGCTATTATATTACAATGTGTTTTTTGTGCAGTTAACTGCATCTTCATAATGTCCGACCGCATGTAGTTAATGACCGCGCTGCCAAAGTTGTTGCTGAACTGCTTGCGTTTTTGCTAACAGTTCTGCAATACATTGTAATGAACTATATACAGGAAGCACCAAACAAACTTCAACACGGGTGAAAACTATGTCCATCAATTATTTCCTTTAAAAACGCAACACAACTGCAGCTTTACAGAGACAAAAAACGCATGCAGTTGACTGCAACAAAACCGCGTCAACGACGCACCGTGTGGCCTTACCCTTAGTGAGGACAGAGCAGCTGTAACTGTACAGCTGTTCCAAATTCTCTGTGATCAAGAAGAGTGTTTCATGAGCACTCTGACTGATCATTATGGGGGGAGGTCAGGGAGTCTTCACGGGAGCAGACTTTTACCTGAGCGAGAATAGCTGCTGAGTTATGCGGCCACTCAGGGAACAGAGGTGAACAATAGGAAGTTTATACTGATTTCTTCTGTACAAGTTGTATATTTGTATGTATTGTGGATCAGTCTTGCTTTACTTTCTTTAAATTAAGTCTACAGTATATCCACAACATGTTAAAAATAAAATACCAGTTTTCTGTCCCAGATCTTTCTTAACATGTCTGCTTACACCGCCCTCCTTTAAACCCGACTTCTACAAACTTACCCAGCTGGCTGTTATATGGTTTGCATTTGAAGCATTGCTAATGGAATGAGTACAAAGAGAACAGCATGGCTCGATGTAATGTTAGGAAGAAAATCTTTATCATTGTGACATCTTGGATTATCCCAATTTTTATCTCTGAAACAATCCTTTGCTTTTTCCAACTTATTACTGTGACATCTGCCAACTCCTTTGTGGATGTCAAAAGAATAATATCTCTTCCTACAGATGTTTTGTCTCTTTCCCTTAACATTGTGCAAACCAGTTGCCTTATTCCATCCAAATTGGATGTTTGCTTTACATTTGAATTCTCCTCCAAGAGCCTTGGTTGGATGACACTGTGTTTGCTGAGTATTAACCCCAACTTATCACATTACTATAGTTTATGTTCTTTTCCCTAAACAAACTGCTATGTTCTTTTTATTCCATACACAACATGCTTAACAAGAATCTGTCCAAGAATCACTTCCGTGATTTGGGGGCTGCTACGACTTGTGAGCTTAATGTGAGCTTAAAGAGCTTGTCCCATAAAAACAACTGCTGATTGCCACAAGTGCGGCCTCTCTGACCCCATTGGGATAAACTGTTATCTGGTTCTAAACCTACCCTATTGGGGCCATTGAAGGGAAAATGTACCATAACCTGTTAGCCATTTAAATAAATGGCTAACATGCAATGCATGGACGAGCTGGGTCTGTCATCCCACTCACAGAAGCCCAGTGAGGAGGAGTTTGTATGGAGCAGGGTTCGAGCATACACGCTGATGCTCCATACAACTTAATAGGAGTTGTAGAAACAGCCAAGTGAGAGTTGCTTAACTCTTTAATATAGCTTAAAAATAGTAACATTTTTAGCCTATGCTATAATAATCATGGCTACTATTCTGGTCTCTAAATATCATTCTTTCTTTATCCGACTCCATTAACATATCTTGCTTTATTATGTTACATTGTTCTCTGAAATGACAGAGGAATTAAGATAGAAAAGAAAGGGGCAATTTTTCTCTATCTGTAGCCCATTACGTTTTAGATATGTCTATATGTTAGGTCCATATATCTTTTCATTTTAATTGTTCAAGTCCTTAAATCATAGCCAACAGAGGGAACACGTTGTAGAATTATGACATTACGGACAGTTGCATTTATATTCACTCACACCTTAAGATGGAAAGTAGAGAGCTGATTGTTCTAACTGTGACCTATGATACTTTCCAGACTTTGTAAGTTATGGAATTAATAAGGTTTAGTGGAAAAAAAAAGATTGCCGGATTTAAAGGTGTCAAGGATGTAGAAAGCCATGGTATTTATTTTAAAAGGGTCTTTTGAATGACATCAAAAGGATTAAGAGGTTTTCCTTCTTTTACAGAGCGTTAAAAACGGGCATATTATTTTTACAATGCACAATCACACGTCTGTGAGTGCTAAGCTTAGGCTTTAACTTAAAATGTACATTTTGTGGGAAGTGAAACATATACGTTTTAGAAAAAAAGAATGGATGAGGTGTTAGTATATACAGTTTTACAGTACTTCACAAGGAGAAAATTATCTGCCTTTCCTGTCTTAGCTTTTACCTTGCTATGTATAGGCCAGCGCTTTCTATGCTGTACTAAGTCATAAGTCATTATACACTCCATTTAAATGACTGCCATCACAATTACATTCTGTTAAATAAATATAGCCATTACAGAGGAAATATAAATTCTTGCAAAATCACAATATGCTTAAAAAAAGGAGCAGAATTGTTGCTATAAGCATAGTAGCGTCAATTACTATGTCTTCAATAACCCTATTCTAAGATTCTCTTTTTATATAAGTGACTTTTGATTTACAGTAACATTCCTTCTATTTGTTATCAAAGGTGCAGGATTATGACATATTCTGGATTATTGGATGGTTATACTAAAGTATATAGCAAAAGAATATAACGGTTGAGAACCTTCAGGTAGAAAGGTCAAAATTAAATGTTAGAATAAAATATGTTTACTATTGTCACGTTCGGTGCGTGGACCCACTGGGCCGTCAGGAGGTGAGTAAACCTGATGGCCCACCGCCATGGGTATTACAACTATAACTTTGTTATTGAACCAAATTAATTTGACTAAATTATAGCATTTTAAAAAGTGTACAAAAATTGGTGTACCAAAATAGAAAGTTAGTCTGATGCCTGGAAAGGTCTCAGTTAGGCCCCATGCACACGAACGTGCATTTCCGGCCGCAATTCCCCCGAAAATCCACGGGAGAATTGCGGCCCCATTCATTCCTATGGGGCCATGCACACGACCATGGTTTCCACGGTCCGTTCATGGCCCAGGAGCCGAGACCGCAGAAAGAACGGGCATGTCTTATTACGACCGTGTTCTGTGGTCCAGGCTCATTGGAAATAATGGATGCGGCCATGTGCACCGCCAGCGATTTGCGGGTGGCTTGCGGGTGACATTCCGCTGCCAGCCGACCCGAAAATCACGGCCGTGCACATGGCTACAGTCATGTGCATGAGGCCTTAAAGTACCCGGTTGTAAAACATTAAATGCTCTATTTCCTATGCAGATGTAGCGGACTTTAACTTGACTTTTAACGCGTTAAATATACAGTGGCAAAAAACTTTAACTATTTGGCAACATATTACGTAGCTGTATACGTGACAGCCGCCAAGGGGGAGTATGGAGCGTGGCATCTTAGACATTAGAAAGTGGTGGGTGGCCCCGTCCGACATCCCATCACCTCCCATGCAACGTGATCGCGGGCTGCTGATGATGGTCTTGGTAGCTCTGCCATCTTTGTGCTCCTATTAAGCCTTAAAAAAAAAAAAAATAGAATAGAATTGTTGGAAAAATAAAAAGTTGTGGGTCTCAGAATATAGCAACACAAAAAAAAGTTTTTTTTAACAAATAGTTTGTCCTTGAAAAAAACTATATAAATTTAGTATCACCGTAATTTTATTGACCCCTATGATAAAGTTAACGTCATTCTAACCACACGGTGAACGCCATAAAAACGAAACCCAAAATACAATAGAGGAACCGCTGTTTTTTTTCAATTTCACCCCACAATGAATTTCTTCTCAGTTTCTCAGTACATTATATGGTACAGTAAATTGTCCCATTGAAATCTACAACTTGTCCTTTAAAAACAAGCCCTTATATAGCTATGTTGATAGAAAAATACAAAAGTTATGGGTTCTTAAAGGCAGAGAAGAAATCAATTATAATGAAAAAACAAAAATTGTCTGCGTCTCCAAAAGATTGACTTGACTTTTTCAATGTTTTTTAATTGCTCAAGTGATAAGTTATCACTCAGCAGTAAGTTGACACGAGTCACGATAAGGAATGCGACATCTCTATTCCCCATGCTCATACCAGTTTATATATATATATATATATATATATATATATATATATATGAATATTAAGAGTCTGGAAGTGGAAACTGGAATATATATGACATCATAACTTTACGAGGCCAGAGATCCAGGTTTGGCATTTAACCAATCCACATGCACATGCCTACTGACTTCTTTCCATTGTAAGTTGGTCAACATAACAGTTGGTGGTCTGAAGTTGGCAGTTTCCTTTTTGTTACTTCAGGGGATTAGGAAAATTCACATTCCAAAATACAGAAAGATTATAATGCTCAATTCTTGGTCCAAAAAACAAAAAAGTAAAGCCTGCCTCGGGTGAAAAATAAATACTTGAACTGCTCCTGAATTTTTATGTACAGTATCTGTGTGCAGTCTTGCAGTTGTAAGCTAAGTTGTTTGTGTGCCAAGATTCCCATGTTTAATTTCTAACACATGACGCTACACCTTGTCAGCCATATTATTCTTCATGGGGTTGATATATTAGTCCCTTAGTCACAGAGTATACCTGTGTGTGTATTTAAAGTCATGTAGTGATTTTACGTTACCAAATAAGTAAAATTAATGATTCTCTTGCATCTCAAATTCCACAGATAAGATGGGACAAATATTACCAGTGTGCTCATGTCACATTCATGATGTGCCCAAAGAATACCTGATCTGCCTATAGGAAATACTCATTTTACAAAGCTATTATAATTTTGATACATTTCAAAATGTATGTGATTTCCTAAAGGAGCCATCAGATGCATACAGAGTCACCTACAGCATGTTTTCTTAAGGTGTTAAAGAAACAGGCTACAGTGATATATATCAACGCATATAACCACCTGTGACTGCACTTGAAGGCTACATACACCTTTCAAAAATGTTTGGGGTTTTAATGCTCCTAAAACAAATGTCAAGCAACTTTGCAGGCAATCTGAAGTCATTTATTACTCCCCTGATAATCTAATATATATATATATATATATATATATATATATATATATATATATATATATATATATATATATATATTATATTTATCAAATGAGTTGCAAAATGACTAGAAAATATAGTCAAGACATTGACAAGATTAGAAATAATGATTTTTATTTCAAATAATAATTTTCTCCTTCAAACTTTGCTTTCGTCAAAGAATGCTCCATTTGCAGCAATTACAGCATTGCAGACCTTTGGCATTCTAGCTGTTAATTTGCTGAGGTAATCGGGAGAAATTTCACCCCATGCTTCCAGAAGCCCCTCCCACAAGTTGGATTGGCTTGATGGGCACTTCTTGCGTAACATACGGTCAAGCTGCTCCCACAACAGCTATATGGGGTTGAGATCTGGTGACTGCGCTGGCCACTCCATTACAGATAGAATACCAGCTGCCTTCCCTAAATAGTTCTTGCATAATTTGGAGGTGTCCTTTGGGTCATTGTCTTGTTGTAGGATGAAATTGGCTCCAATCAAGCGCTGTTCACAGGATATGGCATGGCGTTGCAAAATGGAGTAATAGCCTTCCTTATTCAAAATCCCTTTTACCTTGTACAAATCTCCCACTTTACCAGCACTAAAGCAACCCCAGACCATCACATTACCTCCAACCATGCTTGACAGATGGCGTCAGGCACTCTTCCAGCATCTTTTCAGTTGTTCTGCGTCTCACAAATGTTCTTCTGTGTGATCCAAACACCTCAAACTTAGATTTGTCTGCCCATAACACTTTTGTCCAATCTTCCTCTGTCCAATGTCTGTGTGCTTTTGCCCATATTAATCTTTTCCTTTTATTAGCCAGTCTCAGATATGGCTTTTTTTTTGCCACTCTGCCCTGAAGGCCAGCATCCCGGAGTCGCCTCTTCACTGTAGACGTTTGAAGGAGAAAATTATTATTTCAAATAAAAATCATTATTTCTAACCTTGTCAATGTCTTGACTGTATTTTCTAGTCATTTTGCAACTCATTTGATAAATATAAGTGTGAGTTTTCATGGAAAACACAAAATTGTCTGGGTGACTCCAAACTTTTGAACGGTAGTATATATATATACTGCACAGTAGATGCAGAGGAAGACACGACTTGACTTTCACTGTAGATGGCACAGTAGATGCAGCTGAAGACACGACTTGACTGTCACTGTAGATGGCACAGAAGCACGGTAGCACGGGATACAGGGTAAGGGCAGCAGGAACGGGTAACACTGGGAACTGGAAAACACTAGGAGACCATTTGCAAGACAAACTTTAGGTATACAACAATGCTCAGACAAGGAACAAGTGGGCAGAGCCCCTTTTATAGTCCAGCAGCATTCTGGGCTAATAACTGATTAATGACAGCTGAATGCATACTGGCCCTTTAAGGCCGTGCACGCGTGGGCGCGCGCGTCCTGCAGCAAACAGTCCCATAACTCGGAAGTGAGTGCCGGCATCTCCCTGGAGGGAGATGCCACCGAGAACACAGATGTCCATGGCCGGGGCCGTCAGAGGGTAAGTCTGAACGATGGCCCTCGGCCATAGACGTTACAGTATCCCCCCTCTTACACCCCCTCTTCTTGGGGCCAGAGCGAAAGACAAATCTCTTCACGAGGACAGGGGCATCGATGTTCTCCTCTGGCTCCCAAGACCTCTCCTCTGGTCCAAATCCTCTTCATTCCACCAAATAAAACGTCCTTCCTCCCACTTTTTTGTTGGCCAGGATCTCCCTCACTTCGAAACTCATGGAAGGAGTTCGGGAACTTGAGGGTAGGATGCAGCCGAAGCTTGTAAGTCACATGATTGATCTGCAGCAGAATCTCGAAGGGTCAGAGGAACCTGGGAGCAAATTTGCAAGACGGCACCCTCAGCCGGATATTCCTAGAAGACAGCCAGACCTTCATACCATTAAGAAACTGGGGAGGTTCTCGTCTTCTATTGTCTGCCTTTCTCTTCATGCGGTCCACCGCCAGCAGAATAGAAGATCGTGTCTGTTGCCATATCTGCAGAAAGTCCCTGAGGATGGAGTCAGCTGCAAACACCTGGGACATAGTAGAGACAGGAAATGGTATACGAAGATGTTGGCCATAGATTATGAAGAACGGACTGGAGGTGGTGGACTCACTCGTATGGTTATTATAGGAGAACTCAGCCCACGGGAGCAGCTGTACCCAGTCATCATGTCATCTGTAGACAAAGTGCCGCAGATAGTTCTTCATAATCTGGTTAACCGTTTCGACTTGTCCATTGGACTGAGGATGATATGCCGAGAAGTCCATCTTTACACCGAGGAGGCTGCAGACTGCTCTCTAGAACTTCGAGGTGAACTAGACCTCTCGATCCGAGAAAATATGTAGAGGCAAGCCGTGCAGACAGAATATGTGTTGAAGAAAGAGGTCTGCCAGTCGAGCAGCAGAAGGCAGACCAGTCAGGGGAACAAAATGAGCCATTTTAGAAAATCAATCCACCACCACCCAGATCACACTGCATCCCACAGAGAGAGGCAGATCTGTGACAAAGTCCATAGTAACATGCTGCCAGGGTGCCTCAGGCACAGGCAGTGGTTGGAGCAGACCGGCTGGTCTGGAGTGGGCAACTTTGTTTGCTGTGCATACCGTACAGGAGGAGACAAAGTCCATGACGTCTTTGGGCAGCGTGGGCCGCCAGAACTGACGGGCAATTAGGTCACGGGTCTTACGGGCACCCGCGGGACCTGCCAGCTTGGAACTGTGACCCCAGCGAAGGATTCTTCCTCTGTCTGCCAGACGTACAAAAGTCCTTCCCGGAGGAATGTCTCTAACTTGCAGAGGGTTAAGAGAATAGATGCAGGAAGGGTCGATAATATTCTGTGGGGACTCCACAGTGTCCTCTGTTTCAAACGACCTAGACAAGGCATCGGCCCTCTTATTCTTGTCGGCAGGTCGGTAGTGGAGTTCGATCCGGAACCGAGCAAAGAACAATGACCACCTGGCTTGACGAGGATTCAGGCGTTGATCCGTCTGTAGATAGGTCAGGTTCTTGTGGTCTGTAAATACCAGGATAGGATGAGCTGCGCCTTCCAGTAGGTGTGTCCACTCCGGCAGGGCCAGCTTGATGGCCAGTAACTCCAATCCCCAAACGAGTAGTTGCGCTCTGCGGGAGAAAACAGCTTAGAATAGTAGCCAAATACCACAATCTTGCCTTTCGAACCTCTCTGGAACAAAAGTGCACCGGCACCAACAGAGGAAGCGTCCAGCTCTAATGAAAACTATAGGGATACATCAAGGTGATGAAGAATAGAGGTTGATGTGAAGGCCTTTTTTAAGGCTTTAAATGCGACTGCTGCTTCTGGAGTCCACGCCTTGGCATTCATGCATTTTTTAGTGAGGGTGAAGATAGGGGCTGTTAATGAAGAGAAGTTGGGAATGAACAGCCGGTAGAAGTTGGTGAATCCCAGGAAGCGTTGTATGGCCCTTAAGCCTTGGGAGCGTGGCCATTCCAGGAAAGCCTTTACCTTCTCAGGGTCCATTTTGAGGCCCTGATCAGAGATGATATAGCCCAGGAAGGGTAAAGACTTCTTTTCAAATACGCACTTCTCCAGCTTGGCATAAAGATGATTCTCCCTTAATCGAAGCAACACCTGGCGGACATGACCCTGATGAGTCACAAGATCTGGGGAAAAAATCTAAATGTCATCGAGATACACCACAACACAGACATAGAGGAGATCACGAAAAATGTCATTGACAAATTCTTGAAACACAGCGAGGGCGTTACACAGGCTGAAGGGCATGACCAGATATTCATAGTGTCCATCACGTGTATTAAATGCAGTCTTCCACTCGTCACCCTGACGAATCCGGATTAGATTGTAAGCTCCCCGCAGGTCTAGCTTAGAATTTTTTTTTGCCCCCCGTATGCGATCAAACAGTTCCGAAATCAAAGGCAATGGGTACCTGTTTTTCACCATGATCTGGTTGAGGCCTCGATAGTCAATGCAGGGTCAGAGGGATCCATCCTTTTTTTTGACAAAGAAAAACCCGGCTCCGGCCGGGGATGAGCATTTACGTATGAAGCCCCTCTCCAGATTCTCCTTAATGTAGGCTGACATAGACTGGGTCTCAGGCAAGGAGAGAGGGTATACTCTACCGCGAGGGTGGGACGAATCAGGAACCAAGTCGATAGGGCAATCATACGCTCAATGTGGTGGCAATGTCTCTGCTTCCCTCTTGTTGAAGACGTCTGAGAACAGAGAGTAACAAGGAGGCAACCCTGTCAGTGACTGATGCGGAGGAGACTGAGGCGGATGGACCTGCACCAGACAGCGGTCGAGACACTTGGGACCCCACTGGAGAACTTCTCCAGAGTTCCAATCCGGGACTGGAGCGTGTAGATGGAGCCAAGGCAAACCCAGCAGCACGGGGGTTGACGGCCTTGGGCAAGACAAACAGGGAGATGAGTTCAGAGTGAAGGACTCCCACTTGGGGTCTTAACGGCTTGGTCACAGACAAAACTGGGTCAGGCAAAGGCAGTCCATCTACCGAGGCAACGATCAACGGCCTTTCTAGCAGAACAGAAGAAGATCCACAAGGTCTTGGCAGATGAAATTGGCAGAAGAGCCAGAGTCCAGGTAGGCAAAGACTGGATGGGGCCTCTCGCCAGCGACGATGGTCACAGGAATGAACAGTTTGGAGGAGAGTTCTTTATTTACTGCAGTATCGCCCAGGGTTGTCTCTCCAACCAATCCTAGGCGTTGGGATTTTTTGGCTTCTGGGGACACAGACGCACAACATGGCCAGCGAGGCCGCAATATAAACAGCTGTTTTTCTTGAACGGACAGTTTAACCATGGAACCTTGGGTGGAGCAGTAGAAGAAGGCAAGAGGGGTTGCTGGAAGTTGTGTGCCAGTCTAGGAATCTGTCTCTCCTGTCAAACTTCTTGAGATCTCTCTCTGAGCCTTATGTCCACTCGAGTAGCAAGTAGAATCAGGTCGTCCAAGGCAGCTGGTAGATCTCCAGCAGCAAGTTCGTCCTTGATCTCTGGCCATAGGCCATGCCAGAAGGATGCTACCAAGGCTTCCTTGTTCCAGGACAGTTCCCCTAGCAGGGTCAGGAAATGGATGGTGTATTCACCCACGGAGGCGTCCTCCTGGCTTAGGTTAAAGATATCAGTGGCTGCCGACGAGACTCGTCCAGGCTCCTCGAATACTGTACAGAATAACCGCACGAACCCCTGGAAGTCTCGGGTCTTGGGTCCCTGTCGTTCCCAGATTGGATTCGCCCACGCCAGGGCCTTGCCGGCAAGTAGAGAAATAATGAACGTGATCCAGGCTCTGTCTGAAGGAAATGCTTGGGCATGCAGAGTGAAGTGGATATGGCATTGGTTCAGAAACCCCCTGCACGTACTTGCGTCTCCATGGAACCGAGGTGGCAATGGCAGCGAGAACCGAGGATCCGAACTGGAGCTGCCAGGAGGTGTAGCAGGAGGATTGATTGGAGGAGATTGAATAGGAGCGGAGAAGATAGTAGCTACCGGCTCTAGCTGCTGTGCCATGGAGTCTACTGCCACAAGAAGTTGATCCTGTTGTGCTCGCAGATCCTGCAGGTCCGCCTGCATGGCTTGGGAGGGTGACAGGCCCTTGAATTGACCAGCGGGATCCATGGCCTGAGTGTACTGTCACGGCGCGGGGTGTGGACCCACTGGGCCGTACCGTGTAGCAGGATAGCAGCTGTCCAACTAGGTACAAAACAATGTCTATAGTCCAGAACAGGTACCTGAGGCAATGTAGACAGTAGCGGTGGCACAACTTGACTTTCACTGTCGATGGCACAGTAGATGCAGCAGAAGACATGACTTGACTTTCACTGTAGATGGCACAGAAGCACGGTAGCATGGGATACAGGGTACAGGCAGCAGGAACGGGTAACACTGGGAACTGGAAAACACTAGGAGACCATTTGCAAGACAAACTTTAGGTATACAACAACACTCAGACAAGGAACAAGTGGGCAGAGCCCCTTTTATAGTCCAGCAGCATTCTGGGCAACTGATTAATGACAGCTGGACGAATACTGGCCCTTTAAGGCCATGCACGTGCCCTGCGGTTAAAAGTTCCAGAACCCGGAAGTGAATCACGGCTTCTCCCTGGAGGGAGATGCCGCCGAGAACACAGATGTCAATGGCCGGGGCCAGCAAAGTGGAGGCAGCCTGTATTTACATTTCTTGGCAGGTTATTATTGTCTTCTAAAGAGAGAGATTCTGATAAGAGCATAATATTTGGGAATTGCTATTTATACAGTTTGCTAGTACAATCTTTAGGCTATGTTCACATGGGGTATTTTGCCGAGTTTTTTGACGCGGAAACCGCGTCGCAAAACTCGGCAAAAACGGCCCGAAAATGCCTCCCATTGATTTCAATGGGAGGCGTCGGCGTCTTTTTCCCGCGAGCAGTAAAACTGCCTCGCGGGAAAAAGAAGCGACATGCCCTATCTTCGGGCGTTTCCGCCTCTGACCTCCCATTGACTTCAATGGGAGGCAGAGAAAGCGTATTTTGCGCTGTTTTATGCCCGCGGCGATCAATGGCCGCGGGCGAAAAACGGCGCATAAAAAAACCCGCGAAAATCGGCGTGCAGGGAGAGGAATATCTGCCTCAAACTTCCAAACAGAATTTTGAGGCAGATATTCCTCCTGCAAAATACCCCGTGTGAACATAGCCTTTAAGTGCCCCGAAACCCGAGGTTTTACGGAAAGTCATCAAGTCTGGAGCTTTTGCTGGAAATAGTGGGAAAACTTTGTCTATAATAAAATGGAGATGAACAGACATTACCAGTCGTCAATCTTGTATTCAATAATTCCTAGGTTGCTAATTTCTTATCATCTAGATTTGCAAACATACTGCGGCCTCTGAACATGACAGTACTTCTGGATTTTTAAATGCAATAGTACTAGAATAATGACAATAGAATAACTCAATTAGAGAACTGCTGTCGGAGACTTTATTACATAATACTTTCTAATTGACCCTCATAGTTTAATAAGACAGAACATCTCAGCAGAACATTGACAAAAGTTATTAATTTTCTCTTCAGCAGAGTCCAGTGTCCCAATTAAATCCCACGATAATGCCAAACTGTCTAGCTGACCTCATTACAGCTAATGCTTATTAGTCCTGTTGAGAGGATAACATTGCACACTATTAAAATGCCTAAATGAGCACATACAACTATCTTAAAGTGATTATAATTTACATACATGACTAATTTTGCTGCTGCAGGTCTGATGTCCTCAAAATAATAGAAGTGTAACCTGAGTAATATAGCAAGGTGGCTGTCCTTATTAACACACAGCCCGGAATCTACATGAAATACATTGTGTTCTGTTTTAAATTTAAGTGGATCTCAGCTGCTGAGAGTAATAACAAACCAATAATATACTTGTAAAAATTGTTAATATGTTTTATTGTTATTGATAATTTTTCATCTAGAAAGCGGTGTATCAGTTTTGGGGAATTTTTTATTTTATTTTATTTGAAATCCAATTTATTTCCCAAAGAACTAATAGCTGGTAAAATGGAAATGGACTGCTTGAATTTTTATGCGTTTAATAGCTTGACATTTTTTTTCTTAATTTTGGTCTGCAGCATTATGACCGTACCTGATATTTTTATGTCTGTGATCTATAGCACTTTTAGCTGCTAAGTTACTGTTAAATACTCCCCCATACGCCTTCACTGTTCTGTCTGTGACCTTCTCCTCCCTCATAACCAGCAAACCAGCAATAATGCAAATTTCTATCCATTTAGTTTGTAAAACTTTCAGCACATAATGCCGACATTTCTTTATGGCCAATGCTCAGAAATAAATGCAAAGAATTTCTACTTTTAAGTCTGTAAGGATATATGACCTTACGGAAATATGTGGAATTCTGTTCCCAAGGGCATACTTCTATTTTTATTTATAGTGTTTGATTTTATAGAAAACAAAGGTCATAAACTTTATATGCATAGTGAACAGAGGAGAGAGAATAATTTTTATTATCACAAGTAAAGATGAGTGAATCTTTGATATTGTGGTTTTAAATAGAGATGAGCAAATCGATTTTACATGAATTTAAATAGTTACAAATTTCCCAAACCTTTTGGAATTTAGTGAATCCGAGATTTTGGGATTCGTACTGCATGAATAGCTCAAAATGGAGACTACCATTTTACGGATCAGAAGAAGACCAGAAGACTGAAAAGAAGGATCCATGACTTCAGATGGCAGCCTGGCATGCTTCCCCATAATGCCTTACAGGTAGCCCTTCCTCTAGCACAGCCAATCATGAGCTGTATAGGTGTAATTCACTAATGACTCAGCAGATGACAGTCATATAAGTCATAGCCACTATAAACAGCCCAACCAGGAAATGCTGGTGCTTTGTGGGGATACAGATAGGAGAGACAGGATGTCAGACAGAGAGTAAGAGAGAAAACACAAACTACAGATAGATAGTGGATTAGGGTCATTGAGTGTGTTTCATAGTGAGAAGAGAAAAGCTGGTTAGATTTACATTAATTTGATAGATTTTAGAGAGACATAGGAGTCAGTCAGTGTCAGTTTATTAGTTAGGCAGACACAGGCAGACATTGCTGTGAGTGAGTGCTGCTGCAGCTATACAATTCTTACATTATTTTGTGAATCACTGATCTTCATGACATCATTCACAAATCGTATTCAATAATATTAACCCTGGTGCTGATAGCACGCCGCTATTTTCTGAAACAGATGTTTTTCATGGATGTTTTGCTTATGAAGGGTATAGAATCAGCAGCACTTGTGTGGTTTCTTCTCCCTTTCTTTGCTTGTACGAGGAGCTCTTTGGCTCAAGCCTGACACTGCTTGCACCACCTAAAAGTTGAAGATACAGAGATGTTTTAACTACTGGCTGGAGTGCTACTGACTTCCATTTATTTACTAATTTTTTTTAAATATGTCTAATTGTGCCACCCAAAATTTGCGTATCGTTTTGTGTCAAGCATTTATACAGCCCTATTATAGTTCAGTATGTGTACATGTGACAATTTGTTTTCAAATAAATATATTTTTAATTTAAATTGTAATACTGGTGCTGATAGCGCGCCGCTGCCTGCTGATATAGACGTGATATAGACGTTACAGACATGACGTTACTCATTATTTTGCATATAGCTAATTTGTAATAATAGTGCCACCAAAATTGGCATATTTTTCAGCATCAAGCAGTTATATAGCGCTGCTATGCATTATCTTTAGCTTTAAAAAAAAATTCTAATTGCCCATTTTAATTGAAAGTGCAAAAATCACGGAACTCTGCTTCTATGACACAGAGTTTCAATTCCTAGCGTTAAATGATAAAATACTGGCTACCTGCAGCCACCAATAGATCCATACTTTGAACTTAATGATATAACAGTATGCAGTAAACTTCTAAGCTCCACCTAGTAGAGACTGCATGTATACAGAAATGTATAATTTAACTCAATGCCTATGCAGGGGATGTGAAGCTCTGTATCAGAATAACAGAACCTTAATGATTATAAAGATATATTGATTAAGTAATTAATCATCACAGAATGTTGGGCCTAAAAATGACATGGTGTTAAAAGTTGGATATTTACTTTAAGGGCTTTTTTTCTGTATGAAATTTTATGACATGTCAAAAAGGTGGCAGTGTTTGAAAGTTTTGCGAACATGTTGAATTTGACTAATTGGTTAATCCAACTGATTTGAAGTCATACTTGACTTGAAGGTTAAGTGAAAAACTGTGGTAAAAGGCAGCACCTAAAATGAACTTCTCTGTAGCTCTAACTGCCAAAAAATGGCTACATTTGTTAGACAAGCTCACACACCTTTTATTTAGCAGTATGCTCTTCCCGTGATACAGATGGAAAAACGGGAATGCTGGAAAAAAAGGCACACCAACATAGCATGGATTATTTATTTACCTGTTTGTGTCACAGATGAAAAAAATTAAACTTGGAATTTTAAGAGCACAGCACACCAAATATGCACTAATTCTCATTTATATAAGTTAGATAAAGGAAAAACAAAACCTTGGAATGCTCCTTTAAAGGGTAGCAAACTTACACATATTTTTATTTGGAAGTGTGCTATGACCCTGTGACAAATAAAAACAGGAGCTGTATACAGAGCAGCTCAGTGAAATTACACTATTTTTTAATTGACACACTATGCCTTTCTCTCACATGACAAAAACAGGCATTCTGCATTCAGAGTAGTAAAATGTATGCACATTTTTAATTGGTAGATGGCGTTGTGTCTTAAATAAAAAAAATTATTCTACATTTAGTTAGCAGTTAAATTACAGTACTTATTTAACATGCAGCAATAACCATTCATTTTGAGTAAGTTTTAACAAAATAAATAAAATCTGCTAGGTCCACTAGATACTAGCGGGATGAAAGTCCAGATTCTAGATCAAGAGGCAAGGCATAAATAGCAATGTAGCTTTCTTGTCTGACTTAGACACATTGACATTGGCCGCTGCTGAAATGTACAGGTACCGCTTCACTCTGTAAGGCTATGTTCACACGGGGTATTTTGACGAGTTTTTTGACGCGGAAACCGCGTCGCAAAACTCGGCAAAAACGGCCCGAAAACGCCTCCCATTGATTTCAATGGAAGGCGTCGGCGTCTTTTTCCCGCGAGCAGTAAAACTGCCTCACGGGAAAAAGAAGCGACATGCCCTATCTTCGGGCGCTTCCGCCTCTGACCTCCCATTGACTTCAATGGGAGGCAGGAGAAAGCGTATTTCTCGCTGTTTTATGCCCGCGGCGCTCAATGGCCGCGGGCGAAAAACGACGCGATAATCGCCGCGAAAATCGGCGTGCAGGGAGAGGAATATCTGCCTCAAAGTTCCAAACGGAATTTTGAGGCAGATATTCCTCCCCCAAAATACTCCATGTGAACATAGCCTAAAAGGTAAAAAAGTGTTTTACAACACTGCATCACCACATAGTGTGAGATATCGATCTACAAAGTATAACATCTGCATAATATTTCTATTTTTGCTCTTGCATTTTATATGTTTTCTTCAGGTGCTCCTATTCTCTTACACACTTTAAAGTTGTATGTACATAAGGGGCTTAATATTAGTACAATATCATTATTGAGAGAAGGCCCAAATACAACCAAAATTCAGAAAAATTAATACATTTCTGGATTATTAAGCACTTTGGTCGTGCCGCAGTTGCACAGGTTGCATATGTTCATCTGCGTGATTTAAGTGAAAAGCTGAAGCCGAGGAGCAGCTGGTAGATATTAACTAAGGAAAGAACTTGTCGTAGATTCGGTACTCTGGTTTAGTCAGGGTATTTAGATACTGGGCAGGGGCGTAACTAAAAAGTTCTGGGCCCCATAGCAAACTTTTGAATGCCCACCAGATCTATGTTAAAGTTAGGATGAGGGAACACTTGCCAGCCTAAAAACTTCTGCGATGATACAACTCCCAGCACAGTTCAAAAATAGAAGAGAACACATGCACTTTGTTTTTAAATGTTTATGCATTTAATTTAAATTAATTCAAACCCAGACCCCTAAGTAAATTTAGACACCACACACCTGCATTAATTCAGACATCAGATCCCTAGATTAAATCAGACCCCAATCCAGACCCCTAAATTAATTTCAGAGCCTAGACCAGACTCCAAAATAATTTTTAGACTCCAGACCAAACCACTAATTTACTTTAGACCCCAGACCCTAAAACTAATCAGACCGCAGAACAGACCCCAAAAGGAATCAGGCCCACATCAGACCAAAAAAAATAAATCTGAATCCAGACCAGATCCTTTTATTTACTTACCTCTTCTTTTTTTCTTAGCTTCACTTCAGTTTTGGGCTCGCCGACCAGTGTCAGGACTGTATGCTCCGCTGCACTCAACATCCTGGCGCTGCTTAGCGTCAGTACCTTTTACGCGCAGATTCACTCAACTTCAGGAGCTTGTGTGGCGAACTGATCCATTCAGAACAAATTATTGGTGTAAAAGGGAGAGACAATTATTTTAGTATGCTCAATTGATTATATAAAAGAGCAGTATTTTATACAGTTTGACTGCCAGACACCCCCAACCAGTCCTGTTTTTTGTGGAAATGGGAGGAATGTCCAAAATCTCTTCATGTAGGAATGAGTAAACTGTCTAATTGACTTTTTGCTGTGTTATTAGGTTGTTTCTCTAGAGATATCTTCATAGAAATTACAGATGAGTCCTTCCTTACCTTTCCTGAGCAGCTTTGAAAAAAAACAACATGATTCTACGATACTCTGTCACGAGATGTCTATGCTATATGTGTCTATATATGGCCACCCAGTGGTAGTAATGTAATTGCAGCTTGTCAAGGGTTTTGCTAGCATGTCACGATATTGTATTAAATTGATTTAATGAGAAATTGGAGTCTTTAACCAAATTCTTTAACATGTACAATTCCTAAAAATTCTGCATGTCTACGGCTAGTTTTCCAGTATTTAAAGGATGGTTCCATTGAGTACATTTAAACCTGTATATAATCAACCCTTAAAAAAAGTTTTCTTCCCAGATAGGATTGTGTGAGGACACTTTAATGACTTCTGAAAGAACCATGTTTACTCATATTTATTTAGAGTTGGATTCCAGGCAGGTCATCACTAACTGGTCCATTTAGAAGTGGAACATTTTAGAGAGCAGATGCGGGAAATCCTAATTGTACTTACAGTAATATGGTAGATCGGCTCAATGTAATAGAAATTTGGTTTCTTATTATAAACATGTGCCTTTCTGTGTGCAGCTGCCACTGTATACTGTAAACAGTCTGTTTTCCAAGGATTGTTAATTTCAGTAAATGTGGCAACACTACTACTACTGTTCTCTACTACAATGCGCAAGCAGCAGCAGTTTTTTTTGGCACTAGCCATGGAATTCCAATGAATGAACTGATCTCTGAACATAAAAGTCAACATCTTCCATTTTAATTATGGCAAACTGCTGTGCATTATGTGTTAACCATCGGTCTTGGGTGTGGCTGCGGCTACAATTATTGCTCGTCTGTAGCTGCCAACAAAAGAATTAGCCGAGTAATGATTCTCATACCATAAAAGTCACATTCACTTTTTATGTGGAGTGTTAGTAATGTTTTCATTTCCGACTAAGAGTCTCATTCAAATACAGTTCCATGTTCTTTTCCTTAACCCTTGAATGCCTGAGGTATTTTAAACCTTAACAACCAGCATAACAATTTTTTTACTATGCTTCCTTATTTGTTAGGCTTAAATAGGAACTACATTTTCATCAAACTTTTGATATGTCCTAGAGACATATCAAACGTTTGGAATGGTGTGGTCCGGGTGATAAGACCCCCACCGCTGCTGAAACGAAGGTGCAGAAGTGATCAGCTGAGCACCCTGCTCCTTCGGCTGTGATGAGCGCTCTTCGTCAGGCTGAATATGAGCTCATAGATGTTCTATGTAAGACATCCTCAGCTTGACAGGGAGCGCTGATCACAGCAGAAGGTGCAGGGCGCTCAACTGATCACTTCAGCACCTTTGTTTCAGCAATGGTGGGGGTTCTCAGAACCCGGACACCCATCGATCCAAACTATTGATATGTCTCTACACTTTCATTAAACTTTTGATATGTCATAGTTACTCTTTAAGTGGTCATGCACTTGGCGGTATTATTGATCTGCAACGCTCTTAGGGATAGACCTTCAATATTACGGGACTTAAAACCCCCTTTAAATTTCATAATTTATTTTATTTTTTTGCTCTTTTATATATAAAGTTACAATTTTAGGTGAAAATTTTATTAAATTATTGATTTCATCTGTATCTGGAGCTGTTATAGCAGCCTCGCATACAGGTCGCTTATGTCCTGTAATGTGATTTTTGTCACAAAAAGAGATGTTTGGTTCAAGTGAATGCAGCACAACAACTTACGCCATTTGAGATATTTTTAAGCATGTAGTAAAGATACTTTAGCCATTTGAGAATCTGCTTTTAAATAATAAGAAATATTACACAATGACCGCATTCCCTTTTTTTTTAACTCAATAGAATTAACACATTGTAAATTATTTTTTAGCATTTTAGGTACATGCATTTTGAGTTATACATGGTGCCTTAAACTTTTTCCTATTTAAAATATGCAGCACAAATCTCCATTCCCAAAGATGTATTGTTAACACATTTACAGGCTTTAATACACCGGGAAGCCTTGGTGTAAAGGTGTGATATGATAAGACATGCCCTGTAGACACTAAGAGATGACGTGCATCCCTATAGAAAAGCAGCAGTCATAAAGAGGAAACCAGGATCTTAAAATGAGGATGGAGAGTCATCTGCTCTCAGTAACTGCATTACATGCAATATTAAATGAAACTGTGCCATTACTTTTCCATAAAATTTCATTTGGGAAAACATTTTATTGCTTATAGTTAGACTAAAGCCGTTCTTTACATGCCCCCTGGAAGACAGAGACAGTAAAGACAAGGAAAAGAAAGAAGGCAGACAATAAGCGGCTTGGTTTGCTATAATAGTATTCAGCTATGAATAATTACAAGAGTTTTAGTATGTTTACTGTAAAACAAGTCATCGTTGAGAAAATGACTTCTGTAAATAAGCAATGCCCTCTAATTTGTATTACTGGGGAGATATTATTGCACAGTCCCAAGCACTAATTTATTTATTTTTGTCTGGGTGCTCTAGTTTCCTTAAAAAAAGAAAAAGAAAAAGCATAGGGCATTTGATCCCAACTCAGTGTATATTGTTGAGACAGCAAAATTAGACTGTGAGGCTCACTGTGGATTGGCTTCATTGTCAATGTACCCCCTGTATGATACAGAATATGGGTGCTATATAAAGAGTAATCATAATAATAATAAAATAATGTGTAGTAATAATAATACTGTTATTGCAGTAGAAGTCATGACATATTGACATTTTAGTGTTGAATTTATGATATTTTCTGATGAATGTAATAAATTATAGGTTTGAATATTTTAAGAATTAAACCATTCAAGTTCTTATTTTAAGTCTAGGATGCCAAGATAAATCCCTCAAAGGAAACCTGTCCCTAGGTTTAGAGATACAAACCACTAGCATGTATGCAGCTTGGGTATTAGTGTTACAAACCAGCCCACGAAGAAACAGACCATTTAGGCAATAGTTAGTAAAAATAACTGACTGGTTACTGAGAAAAGTCCAGCAGCATCGGGCGCATAGGAATTGCGCACATGCAGCCAAGTACAGAACACCTCATTTTATTCCGCATGCTCATTGTACTGTCCTCGGTCTAATGTGTGCTATGCACATGTGCCTGATGCTGCTGGACGTCGGCAGAGTTGGAAATCTAAACCCCAGCTGATTAACAACATGCTGGTGGTTTAGTGGATCAAAACCTAGGGAGTTAAGGTTGATGAAGAACAGGGAGATTCCTTAGACTCCGCACCCCAGTCTAGCCAGCTTTAAACCTATTGCAACTTAGTGGATCCACTTCTCCGGTGAGAAACGTGACAATGACACTAACAGGCAAACTATTAGGTCATGTCTGTGTCATGGTTTAATAGGCAGATGCCTCTGGCAGACCTGAGGGCCTTCAAGCCCCTGGCAGCCATGGAAACCTATTGGCACTCCGCAATAACTTTGAGGGGCGCCGATGGGCTAAAAGTAGTAGCTCCTTCTGTTGAACTACTTAGATGCCGCACTACCTGTTAACCTAAAGGGTAAAATAGCCTGGACTTTGTGTAACTCCGATCCCGGCCATTGCAGCAGGATGTCGGCTATACATTACAGTCGGCACTCACTGCTGAAGGCATGGGCATAGCTCCTGTGCCTGCACCATCCACTGGACGTACCATTACTTCTATAGATTCGGTCGAATTGGCCTTCAGGCTCAATTCAGTCCAAATAAATTGATTGCAAAATCAAAAGTACTCCAAATGCCCTGAAAAGTTGTGTATGACACTCTGGGGTCTTCTAGGAATGTATCCAACGCCTTTCAAGCTCTTTAATGCTAAAACAGCATTAGTAATGTCAAAGTGACAGCAACATATATATAGCTATGGGTAAATGGAAGGTAGCCACTGGTAACAAATAATAATTTTTATGCTTTTTAAAATTAAAAAAATTCACTTGGACAAAGATTGAAGTATAGCAGCGCTCTATAAATGCTTAATGCAGAACAATACATCCATTTTTAGTAGCACTACTAGATATATGCAAAACAATGAGTGACGTGATGTTTGTGACATCTGTATCAGAAGGCAGCAACACACTATCAGCACCAGGATTTAAATTAAAATGTATTTATTAAAAAAAACAATTCACTCAGACACAGATAGAAGTATAACGGCGCTGTATAAATGCTTGACGCAGAACAATACGCCAATTTTTGTTGGCACTATTTCATATATGCAAAACAATGAGTGACATCATGTCTGTAACATCTGTTCCAGAAGACACGCTATCAGCAGCAGTATTATTAAACCAAAATTTGTTCATGATGAGATGAAGATTGGTGATTTACAAATTAATGTAGGAATTGTATAGCTGCAGCAGCACTCACTCACAGCAAATGCTGCCTGTCTAACTAACCTACTGACACTGACTAACTCCTACTGTATCTCTTTCTAAAATCTATCTCTATACCAAATTAATGGAAATCGAACTATCTGATGCCTCCCAACTTTCAAGTACCGCAAAGAGGGAAAACCGATGTGGCGCGCATAGTGCTTCGCGGCAATTTTTTTCCACTTTAAGCCATGCCTCTAACCCCCGCCCAATCCCCACCCATACACACCTGGTTCAGCCCACACAATATCATGCTCGCAGTGGCATAACTATAGGGGTCGCAGCGGTCTTAATTGTGACCGTGTCCCGAAGCCAGGGGGCTTGCAGCCCACGCACCACATCGTTGAAAATGTACTATAGTAACTGAGGCCTATGTAATAAACTACACGGGTCCCTGTTACTAAAGTAACTGACAGTACTTACCTTCCTCCTTCTGGAGCGCAGCGGCGGTCCTGACATCAAAGTGCTGTGCGCAGCGCATTACGTCACTGCGCTATGGGCTGCACAACATCCCGACCCTGGAAAGAGTCAGTACCTCCACTGCGGCCGAAGAGGAGGGTAAGTTTAATGCCACTGTCTGCTGGAGCTGATGGGTCAGGGTCCGACCCCCGGGACCCCTGCCAATCAGCTGTTTTGAAGGGATTACAGCGCTTGAACGAGCCCTACTTCCCCTTCATTCCGGTCATTCTCTCACACTAAATCGCCGACACAGATATGTCAGTGATTAACAGTGTGAGCAAGTAAGGAAAATGAAGGGGAAACAACGCTCATAGGAGCGCTTTAACCTCTTCAAAACAGCTGATTGGCGGGGGTCCCGGGAGTCGGACCCCGACCCATCAGCTATTGATGGCCTATCCTGATTCCATCAATGATTATGGACTGGACAACCCCTTTTAAGCCTACCATGTTGTAGGCTTAGATACATGGCCCCAGCAGACAGTAATCTTATACTGTATAAGATTACTGTCTGCTGGACCCTGTATCTAAGCCTACCTTAGGCTTAGATACAGGGTCCAACAAACAGTATCACACATGCACTTGTGTACTGTATCTAAGCCTACCATATGTGTTAGGCTGTGTTCACATCAGCATGGCCCTTCCATTGAGGGGTTCCATCTGAGGTTTCCGTTGGG
Organism: Rhinoderma darwinii; assembly: GCF_050947455.1. Lineage (NCBI taxonomy): Eukaryota > Metazoa > Chordata > Amphibia > Anura > Rhinodermatidae > Rhinoderma > Rhinoderma darwinii. Next base: position 334,848,734 of record NC_134687.1, on the reverse strand, counting down.
TAACCCCTCAACAGAAAGGCAAACTGAAACCTCAGCTTCCGTTTCCCTTGCCATTGATCTCCATCATGACGGAAACGTTGGTAAAGGTTTACATTTGTTACCGTTTTGACAGGGTTCCATTGCTCTTAATGCAACCAATAGTGCAGTCGACTGCACTATTGATTCCGTCAAAACAACGGAACCCTGTCACAACAGTGACAAATGGAAACCTTTAGCAACGTTTCCGTCACCATGGAGATCAATGGTGAGGGAAACGAAAGCTGAAGTTTCAGTTTGCCTTTCCGTTGAGGGGTTACCCGACGGATACCTCAGACAGAACCTCAGTGGTGATGTTTTTTTTTTCGTTTGTTTGTGTTTTTTTACCGGTTCAGTCGTTGGACTACGTCGGATTCGAGGACTACTTCGATGACAGCTTGTTTTTTTATTATTAATAAAATGGTTAATGAGGGTTGTATGTTTTTTTTTTATTCCAATGAACCTGTTGTTTCTATGTCTTTGTATGTTTTTTAAAATTTATTACTACCGCCCAGAGGCGTAGCTAGGTTGTCCAGCAACCGGGGCAAATATTCAGTTTGGCGCCCCCCCCCAACCTCTTTCCTGACATCTCCTTCCCACTCGCCATGTTTGTTTTCCCTAACAATCAATGAGGTGTAATTTTTTTCCAATTTTTTTAATGTAACTTGAGCATAAAGCCATTTGTACATTTTACAAGCAATATAGTTCTATATATAGCACCAGAACAAGGCTCATGACATATATACAACATCAGAACAAAGCTAATTACATATATACAGCACCAGAACAAAGCTCAGTACATATATACAACACCAGAACCATGCTCAGTACATATATACAGATCCAGAAAAAAGATCAATACATGTATACAGCACTAGAACAAAGTTCAGTACATATATACAGTGCCAGAACAAATCTCAGTACATATATACAACACCAGCACGAATATAGCTCAATGTAGTGCAACCCCTGCAGTATAGGTTTGTACTAAATTGTATGCTTAGTAATGCCTTAGTAATGGACGCTGTTAATTAGCCAGCAGCTATTAATAAGGCAGTAGTAATAAAGTTTAGAAAAATACAAAGACATAGAAAATAAATTTTATTGAAATATAAATCCCACACACACAACCCTCATTAACCATTTTATTGAGAATAAAAAAACGCCGTTATCGAAGTAGTCCTCAAATCCAACGTAGTCCAACGACCGAACCTGTACAAAAAACACAAACACACAAAAATAATTAGTGACACATAAAAAAAGCAAAACAATTATTATACTTTCCTTTTCTGGGTCCAGCGCTGGAGTCGCAATGTCAGCGAGCTGGGACCTGTATCGAATCCTATCATGTGTGATATTGTCTGCTGGGCCCTATATCAAATCCTATCATGTGTGATACTGGCTGCTGAGCCACTGTATCTAATCCTATCATGTGTGATACTGTCTGCTGAGCCACTGTATCTAATCCTATCCATAGCTATAGGGTCATAGTGCTATAGATATGCTGTCTCCTTTATACACATATATATACACGCAGACACATTTTTTTTGTATTGGGGCTATTTCCTCTGAAGTTTTAAGACGTTAGTGACGCCTCTGGCTGCTAGTGCTGCATCGTTTTCATTTAGGAGATCCAGCGATGCAGCTAAAAGCTGCGGGCCGTCGACCATGAGAAGTTTGGGGGGGCCCAAGAAGAAGAACCTTTGTATTGGGGCCCATGAGCCTTTAGCTACGCTCCTGCATGCTCCCATAGTGCCTCTCCACAGTATAATGCCCCCATAGGGAGGACTGCCAGAAAGGTATTATGGAGAAGCCCACCGGGCCGCCGCTTGAGGTCATGTGATCTATTTTCTTTGTTCTTTTGTCTTCTTCTGATCTTAAAATGGGGGCTGCCATTCATGTAGAATCGATTTGCTCATCTCTAATTACTTCCTATTGCAGTAAGAACAATGCAATTAGGATATAATGGTACATTCATTTACAGGAAGGTGTAAAAGTAGTTGTCCAGGATTAGAATAAAGGCTCTGCTATTTCCAGAAACAGTGCCACGTCTGTCAATGGTCTCTGTCTAGTATTGCAGTTTACCCTATTTATTTGAATGGGATCGAGCAGCAATACCAGATACCACCCATTGACTGCTCATATTGTATTGGCACATATCGCTTGTAAATAGTGCTTAAATATACCTTCTTTACATTAATGGAAGCCTGTATTATGCAGCACATTGCCATTAAAGACAACCTGTAAGCTCTCTTGACATATCTGTTTTAGTAAATTCTTGTATTTCCCATAATATAACAATTCTGGAGCATATTTTACTAGAATATTCCTCCTTGAAATCTTTGAATAAATTGACAACTGGGTGTTACTAGTGTGAAGGATGGTTTATTTGCTTATATTCTCTGTATGAAATTACATTAGGAATTATCAAGCAGGATGCCGAATTACTAAGATATGTATTATGTGAAAGTGATTATAATAATAATAATATAATAATGTTTAAATTAATTAATTTCGTGCAGCAGCCATCTTGTCTGGTGTTCCCATCTTGGTTCTTTTGTAGTGAATAAGAAAGTCATTGTTCCTTTAACACAAGTTATGTTGATTTCGTATGTTTCTTAGTCAGTTATCTTTGACCCTGGTTCCCATACGAAGCTTGCAGAGAAGGCACAGGGAGTGAGATGGGAGGGTGGTAAATATGCTTGTGGGAATGCCTCCCCCATCTTACAGAAACATTCTTGCCAAGAGAGATAAGGCCGCCTGCAAACCTGATGTGTGAAAAATTATAATGATGTATCTGCAATGTATTGTATGTCTGTAATTGGCTGAATAAGAATTATTGTCACATTGCCTCTGATTGGTTAACCTCAAGTCTACACCCCATTTGAATGATATTATTATAGTTGAGTTTGGTAATAAACCTCCAGAGGAGTATTTTGAGCATATCAGCAGCGCCTGTGTGTTTTTTCTCCTCTCTCGATATATATCGGTATGAAATATCCTGATTAGGATGCTAGATAAAGTTCCTGGCGTGAGTGTCTGTTGGAACACTCATATAGATTTCAGTCTAATATATTTTGAGCCATTGACTTCCACGACACTAGTTAGGGGGAAAGACACATTCTGACAATGTCCTGTCAGTGGTGACGGACTCAGAATGTGTAGGAATATGCCCCATTGAAAAGGGGACGAGTAACACCCAGTTGTTTATTTATACATTTCTAGGAGTAATAACAGAGGAATGGTACAATGCAGAATTCTAAGAAAATATTTTTTATATTAGTAAAGATATTTACTAATACAGACATGTCAGGAGAGCTGACATGTACTCTTTAAAGAGATCCGTCTGACACTGTAATCACTGTTCTGACATAAATGCTATTTTTCCCAAAGCAAATGTCATTTTTATAACCAGCCAGATACAACATAGCAGCAGCAGGCTAGCATTACCAGGGTGGGAAGGGCCACTGTTTTTGGGCTTTCCCAGCCTAATAATACCAGCCTGCGGCCGCTTAGTGCCCGACCATCACTACAGATGTTTGGGTACTGGATCGTACCCGGCTCTTCCCGGCACCCCTGGTGGCGGTGGGCACTGGGGCAATATTGGGGGCTAGTGTTAGCCTCTGCACCCGCTAATACTAAGCCCCGCCTTAGTAAAGGATGCTGTCAATCAGCCAGCGGCCATTACTAAGGCGGTAGTAATGAAGTTTAAAAGAAAATACAAATACATAGAAGAAATATTTTATTGAAATAAAAAAAAAACACACAACCCTCATTAATCATTTTATTGAAAATAAAAAAAGGCGTCCTCGAAGTAGTCCTCGAATCCGACGTAGTCCAACCACCAAACCTATAAAAAACATAAACACAAAAAAAAAACATTAGTAACAGGTGGTAGGCTTAGATAGAGGGCCCATGGATGATACTGTCTGTTAGAACATGTATCTAAGCCTACCACAAGGCAGGCTTAGATACAGGACCCCAGTAGACAGTAAACTTATACAGTACAAGATTACTGTGTGCTGGGGCCCTGTATCTAAGCCTACAATGTGGTAGGCTGAGTTACAGGGACCATCAGACAGTATTATACATGACCATGTATCTAAGCCTACTATGGGGTAGGCTTAGATACAGGGCCCATGTGTGATACTATCTGTTGGACCCTGTATCTAAGCCTACCACATGTTAGGCTTAGATACAGAGCCCCAGGAGACAGTAATCTTATACTGTATAAGATACTGTCTGCTGAGGCCCTGTATCTAAGCCCACCATGTGGTAGGCTTAGATACAGGGTTCATGTGTGATACTGTCTGTTATACCCTGTATCTAAGCCTACAACAAGGCAGGCTTAGATACGGGACACCATCAGGCAGTAATGTTACACTTACCCTCCTCTTTTCTCTGGGTGCAGCGGATGTCCCGACACCATCCAGCATCGTGACATCATGCACGGCGCACAGCGTTGTGACGTCGGGAAGACGTCAGGACTTCCACTGCGCTCAGGAAGGAGGGTAAATATAGTGGTATTACTATAGTAACAGGGGCCGTTGATTTTTATGACATAAGCCCCAGTTACTATAGTACGTGGTGCGGAGGGCTGCGGCTCGGTCGCTAGCTACGTCCCTGCACCAAACTCATATAAGTAATCTCGTGTCGCAGATTTTTATCTGAACTCACCCTCGCACGTATCTGCCTAAATGCCCATGCACAAATTTCACTACATAGTCTTTTTGCACAATGTGCAGATCCCATATACAAGTGTGTAATAAAAATCTTTGTTCTCATCGTTGTAGTGACTTAATTTCTTGGACAAAGTACATGTTTGGTACAAGGAGTAGGTTACTTTTTGGTTTAAATTTATTTGTTTAAACTGACTGCATTTAATAATAAGTTAAAAGGAAAATTGCCTTTCTTTTTAATGTATAAAGTTAAAAAATACCGGTTTCACACCATATTTTACACCTGTCTGCTTCATAGAAAAATAAATAAATAAGATTTAGTAGAGTGGAAAATGTAAAGTTATTCCCCTTTAGACCGGGTCTGTCCAAAAGGTGACATTTTAAATTTTGACATATAGGCATCAATGGTGTTAGTCAAGAAACGGTTCATGACATATACTTGAAAAATAGAAAGCAGTAATCTCCTGCTTTATTCAATACCTTTTTTAATCAGTGCTGACGCAGATAACACATTGAAACCAGCCTACTTTATAACGGCCAATATCATCCATAAACCCTATAGACGGCATGTTGATTCACATGACAGGGCTGTCAATCAAATTCTTTTGATAATATATTATTGGTTGTTTTAACCACAACTGCTCTAAAAACGTTGCCACAGGGATTATTGATCTATGTTACAAAAATTTTAACTCTAACTATATGGAATAGCAATAGTGTTGCACGATTTTAGGTCATTTACATTTTTTAATAATTTTATTTTGTCTAATGCAAATGTAAAATAGTCTCAGAGGTTGTCTACATCAGGCATTCTCTTTCATCTGCCATATGACGGTATGTTTAGTCTATAGAGGTGACCCCATATTCAGGCCCAGGGGTAGGATCCGGCCAGTTCGCCCCAGTTCTCCAGAATCTGTTGTTAAAATTAGAGCCGGTTCGCAGAACCGGGGTGAAGCGGAGACCTGGAACCCGCAATTGATTTACCTAGCACTGCCCAGGCGGGACACAGGATGCTTCGCCATTCAGGGCGCTTTAGCGATGACACAGTCGGTGCGATGATGTCATTGCGCCACTGTGTTGTTCCCTTGTATGGGGCTTGGCATCGTGGGAGGACGGCGCGGGAACGGGCAAAGGTAAGCATAACATAAATTTTTTTCTTACAGTGTTGGGCTCCCTATCTAGAGGGGACTATATATGGGCCCTAGCTACGGAGCACTATATAGGGGGCCCTACCTACCCGGGACTATATAGGGGGCCCTATCTACAAAAGGATTATACAGGAGGCCCTATCTACAATAGACTATACAGGGGCCCTATCTACAGGGGGCTATACAGGGGGCCCGATCTACAGGGGACTATATAGGGTGCACTATCTACAGGAGACTCTATCAGGGGTCCTATCTACAAGAGCCCTATATAGGGGGCCCTAGCTAAAGGGGCCCTATCTACTGGGGATTATATCAAGGGCACTAGCTACAGGGGACGCTACAGGAGGCACTATATACAGGGAACGCTACAGGGGACTCTACAGGGGGCACTATCTACAGGGGATGCTACAGGGCCCTATCTACAGTGCACTCTATAGGGAACCTTATCTAATGGGGCCCTATCAACAGGTGACTATACAGGGGCCCCTATCTACTGGGGACTATATAGGGGCCCTATCTACAGGGTACTATATAGGGGGCCCTATCTACAGGGGACGCTACAGGGGAACTATCTACAGGGGACCCTACAGGGGATGCTACAGGGGGCACTATCTACAGGGGACTCTATAGAGGGCTCTATCTACAGGGGACACTACAGGGGCCCTATCTACAGGGGACAATATAGTGTGCCTTATCTACAAGGGACTCTATAGGGGGCCCTATCTACAGGGGAAGCTACAGGACCCTATCTACAGGGGGCATTATCTAAAGGGGAATCTATAGGGGGCTCTATCTACAGTAGCGCTATCTACAGGGGACTCTACAGGGGGCCCTATCTGCAGGGGGCACTATCTACAGCAGGCATTAGTTATAGCCTGTAGCCTACAGGGGGCACTATCAACAGGGGCCACTACAGGGTACCTATCTACAGGGGCCACTATCTACATGGGACTTTATGAGGGCACTATCTACAGGGGGCTCTATGGAGGCACTATATTCAGAGGGCTCTATGGGGAGCACTACCTACAGAGGGCTCTATGATGGGCACGATCTACAGAGGGCTCTATGAGGGGCATGATCTACAGGGGGCATTATGAGTGGCAATATCTACAGGGACACTGTGTGTGTGTGTGTGTGTGTGTGTGTGTGTGTGTTTGTGTGTGTGTGTGTGTGTGTGTGTGTGTGGTGCATTACTTTACAGTGTTTGACACAATTTTATTCATGGGCACAATTTATGGTACTTTTATATTATGGGGCACAGTGTGTAGCAATATTATATTCAGGGGCACAGTCTATTATACTATTATATTCAGGGGCATAGAGTGCGTCTCCATGAGAATTTTATCTTCGTTTATTTCATGACTATGGGGTATGTGGACCAACTAGGCTGCTCCGCCGTAGAGGGGTAGCAGCTGGACAAAGTATTCTTTTTTGTGAAACAGCAACTGGGCTATATAGTTCAGGCTATACTGAAAGCTGTAATTTTATGCCATACAAACTTATATGGCAGGGCTTGAATTTGCAAATGATTTCTGTAATGAGCTGTATTTGTGCTGGTGCTGTATATATGTACTGAGTTTTGCTCTGGTGCTGTATATATATGTATGAGCCTGGTTAAGGAGTTTTATATATATATATATATATATATATATATATATATATATATATATATATATATCATAACAACCAAGCTCAATACATATATACTAGTCCTTCTCAATTAATTAGAATATCATCAAAAAGTTAATTTATTCCAGTAATTCAATACAAAAAGTGACACTCATATATTATATAGATTCATTGCACACAGAGTGATCTATTTCCAGCATTTTTTTTATTTTAATGTTGATGAGTATGGCTAACAGTTAATGAAAACCCAAAATTTAGTGTCTCAGAAAATTAGAATATTATATAAGCCCAATTTCAAAAATGAGTTTTAATACTGAAATGTTGGCCTACTGAAAAGTATGAACAGTACATGTACTCAATAAATGGTCGGGGCTCCTTTTGCTTGAATTACTCCATCAATGCAGCTTGGCATGGAGGCGATCAGCCTGTGGCACTGCTGAGGTGTTATGGAAGCCCAGGTTGCTTTGATAGCGGCCTTCAGCCAGTCTGCATTGTTGGGTCTGGTGTCTCTCATCTTCCTCTTGACAATACCCCCATAGAAGTGCTCTAAAATTTTTCCGGTAAACGGCTGCGTTGACTCTGGACTTGATATAACACAGTGGACCAACACCAGCAGATGACATGGCTCCCCAAACCATCACTGACAATGGAAACTTCACACTGGACTGCAAGCAAATTGGATTGACGCCTCTCCACTCTTCCTCCAGATTCTAGGACCTTGATTTCCAAATGAAATGCAAAATCTACTTTCATCTGAAAACAGGATTTTGGACCACTGAGCAACAGTGTTGGTCCACTGTGTTATATCAAGTCCAGAGTCAACGGAGCCGTCTAGCAGGAAATTTTCGAGCACTTCATGCTTCCTTCTGCTGACAAGCTTTATGGAGATGCTGATTTCATTTTCCAGCAGGACTAGGCACCTGCCCATACTGCCAAAAGTACCAATACCTGGTTTAATAACCACAGTATCACTGGGCTTGATTGACCAGCAAACTCGCCCTACCTAAACCCCATAGAGAATCTATGAGGTATTGTCAAGAGGGAGATGAGAGACACCAGACCCAACAATGCAGACAAGCTGAAGGCCACTATCAGAGCAACCTGGGCTTCCCTAACGCCTCAGCAGTGCCACAGGCTGATCGCCCCAATGCCACGCCGCATTGATGCAGTAATTCATGCAAAAGGAGCCCTGACCAAGTATTGAGTGCATATACTATAGATACTTTTCAGTAGGCTAACATTTCGGTACTAAAAATCATTTTTGAAATTGGGCTTATATAATATTCTAATTTTCTGAGAGAATAAATTTTAAGTTTTTATTAACTGTTAGTCATAATCATCAACATTATAAGAAAAAAAAATGCTGGAAATAGATCACTCTGTGTGTAATGAATCTATATATAATATGAGTTTCACTTTTTAATTGAATTACTGAAATAAATTAACTTTTTGATGATATTTTAATTCATTGAGAAGGACTAGTATATACAGCACCAAAGAGAAGCTCAGTACATATATACAGTACCAGAACAAAGCTCAGTACATAAATACAGCACCAGAACAAAGCTCAGTATCTATCTATCTATCTATCTATCTATCTATCTATCTATCTATCTATCTATATATATATATATAGATATAGATATATATATCTATATCTATATATATATATATATATACATATATATATAAATATAAATATATACATATACATATTCATATATATATATATATATATATATATATATCCAAGAAAAAGAGACTGGAAGCAGCACTCAGCAATTTCCATGGAGGAAGTGAAACGTTGCTGTGTTGGGTGAATAAATTCACATTTTTTTGCTGAGTGCTGCTTCCAGTCTCTTTTTCTTGGATATATGCATGAGGAGCTCGTCACTCCTTGATATTTTGAAGCTAGCACCAACCGTTTCTGGCTATTGACACAGTGCTGCTCCTATGTTTGGATCTTCTATATATATATATATATATATACACAGCAGAAAAACCAAGCTCAGTACATAAATATAGCACCAGAACCAAGCTCAGTACATATATACAGCACCAGAACCAAGCTCAGTACATATATACATCATAACAACCAAGCTCAAAACATATATACATGTACTGAGCTTGGTTTTGGTGCCGTATTTATGTACTAAGCTTTATTGTGGTGCTGTATATATGTACTGAGATTGGTTCTGGTGCAGTATTTATATGCTGAGCTTGGTTCTAGAGTTGAATATATGTAGTGAGCTTCTCTGGTGTTGTATATATGTATTAAGCTTGGTTCTGGTGTTGTATTTCTGTACTGAGCTTGGTTCTGGTACTGTATATATGTACTGAGCTTTGTTCTGGTATTGTATATATGTACTGAGCTTTGTTCTGGTGCTGTATATATGTACTGAGCTTTGTTCTGGTATTGTATATATGTACTGAGCTTTGTTCTGGTGCTGTATATATGTACTGAGCTTGGTTCTGGTGATGGATATATGTATTGAGCTTGGTTCTAGTGTTTTATGTATGTACTGAGCTTGGTTCTGAGACTGTATATATGTACTGAGCTTGGTTCTGGTACCGTATCTTTGCATCAGCCGGAAGATTTGTCGCGGCTTACTGCGCACGGCATCGTCCTCCACCCTTCTTACAGTGCACAGCCTAACTAAATGGGCTGAACACGCTTATGATATTGAATGTGCGCATATAGGTCTATACGTAAGGGGTGAGTTTAATATAATGAGTGTGGGTAGGTAGGTATGTATTCTTATGTAATTATATACATAGTGTGGCAATCCAGGAAAACATTCCAGACAGGGAATTTCTTTATTTAAAGTCCACTTTAATATAGGGTGTATTTGGAATATTGTAATTGTTTTATTTGATTATTAGAATCATCTTCCATAGCGCGGTACACCACGAATCACTGTGACCTCCCCCCTCCCCCGGCACGTATATCTTTGTTGGCGAAACAAAGAACTTGTTGTTAAAAATTTGAATCCCATCCCTGCTCAGGCCCCTTCACTGTTACTCAAAAACTGAAAGTCGTTCCCAGGACTATAGAGGGCACACTGAAATCAAAGGATGCAGTAGACGGGCATTAATTTCAATAGGCACCATGTTAATTTATTTGCATGGATTCCTCCCTACGCAACCATCTTCTTGAAGGAGGCCTTAGATAATCATTATAAATGTAATTTTATATTGCTTTATTAGAATCTTCTATTTGATTTAATATGATCCAATATTATAATGTTCTCTATTGGGAATTCATCCAGTCAGCGAGATCTTTTGATAACTAAGAAAAATCTAATAAGGCAGTTCAATATTGAACACTTAATGCTATCTCCATGATACTTTAGGTGAGTATTGCATAAACACAATAACATGCTATACTATTGCCACTACTTCTGCTGACTACTACTACTAATTGTTATAATTATATAAAACATTGATAAGAATTATTACAATACTGTACAATAAAAGCCACGAATGTTTATCATATCACAAACTGAGTCTAAAGAGCTACAGACGGTGACCAACATGCACAAACAGCATTGTAATTAAATAAAACTTTTTTTTATCAGCTTGATTAGGATAATCAAGCTGATAAACCTTGGTGCAGATTTACTATACAAAATGCTGTGCGCCACATTTATTAACTATTTTAGACACTTTATGCTGAAGCACTAACCTTCTATGTAACTAAGGGACCTAGGCCAACCCCTGAAAAACAACCCCATAGCATTATCCCTTCTCCACCAAACTTTAAACTTGGCACAATGCAGTTAGGCGGGTAACGTTCTCCTGTCATTCGCCAAACTCTGACTCAACCATCAGAGAAGGGAAAGAGAAGGGTGATTCATCACTCCACAGAACACGTTTCCACTGCTCGAGTCCAGTAGCGGCGTGCTTTACACCACACCGCATTGTGCTTGGTGATGTAAGGCTTGCATGCAGCTGCTCGGCCATGGAAACCCATGCCATTGATAGAGTGTTTTTCTTAATTAATCTTTTTGGGTTGATAGGCAACGACTATCGGGCCAGTCCTCGTTCAAAGTCCTAATTATCAAGAGCTCTTGAGAGAATCAGAGAACACACAGACACAAGTGTATGTGTGTAAATCAAGCTGGTTCTGCTTTGTTGTCTCTGCATTCAGGGTTTATAAAGCCTAGAACAAGGAAGTAAATGGTATATACACCTTATATGGTCACATGTGCTGTCTCATCCAATCACAAGAGTACAACTCATCTTTAACATATAGAGAAAGGCTGGCTCTCTGCTAAGGGTGTAGGTACTTGTTTACTGATTAATCTATGCCACGTAAACAGAATTTTACATTCACCTGCATGGTTGTGGCTCTAGGTAAAGAGAAATTTAACCATTTACAAGAAACAGAAATATTCTTCTTGAACACAAAATGGTGGTTTGTCCTGTCTTTCACCATGAAGCAATCGGCAAACAGTTTTTGTGCGGATGTTAATGGCAGAGGAGGTTTGGAACTCTGCAGTTATTGAGTCAGCAGAGCGTTGGCGACTTTTTTTCACTATGCGCCTCAGCACTCCGCGGCCCCACTCTGTAACTCCACGTGGTCTGCCACTTCATGGCTGAGTTGCTGTGGTTCTTAACGCTTTTAGTTTACAATAATACCACTCACAATTGATTGTGAAATAACTAGGGGGGGAAAAATTTACCAAACTGACTTGTTGCAAAGGTGACATCCTATTATAGTACTGCGCTCGACTTCAGTGAGCTCTTTAGAACGAACCATTCTTTTACAAATGTTTGTAAAGGCAACTGCATGGCAAGGGGCTTTGTTTTATACACCTGTGGTAATGGGACTGAATGAAACACCTGAAAGCAATGATTCTTAGGTGTGTCCCAATACTTTTGTCCATACAGTGTATACAATATGTTGTTTGTTTTTTTTTATAACAACTTGATGTGTTATTAAAAGTACTTTATATTAGGAAATATGTTTGCTTTTTTTTTTTTTTTTTTTTTTAAAAAGCATCTTTTGTGTCACTCTTTAATGTGAGCATTTTGAGGTCTACTGAAACTTTGTACAATTATAACCTTTTTTTTAATAAAGCATTTTCTGAATAAAAACATACAAAAAATAGTAAGTGTTTATTGCTTAGTTTCTTAAAGCATTATATAAAGTAAAAGAATAGGTCCGTAGAAGATTCCATAAACTTTTCATCCAAACCTCCTGCACTCACTGTAGTTTGCGTTATTCAGACCAATATTATTCATCAGAACCTTGAACTCCCATAGTTGTACTCTTAACCTATAATTAAAATATGACTCTTCTTAAAATGTGTGGGCTTGTTCTTATTGAATTAACCCTTTCCAATTTAATTTGTCAATTTTGTATACAGACATTTACTTTGTTAGGTTAAACGGTAATCCCGGCATTATTGCAATCAACTTACTGTGAACTGGCGATTAATGCAAAGATGAAGAGTTCGATATGTTCACGTGCATGTGATTTGTGGCAGAATTTTCTGCTCTTGTCCTCCCATTCATCTGAATTGGGCTTGCAGAAATCATGCACATGCTGCAGAAACAACCTCATTCAGATGTATGGAATGGATTTTTCAGTCGCAGAAAATTCTGCAAGGAATCTGCCACATGTGTGCATACCCAGGGGGGTAGCGAGGGGGGGGGCAAGCGGGGCATGTGCCTTGGGCGCAGTTCAGAGGGGGGCACCAGTGCCCCCTCCTCCTGCACTATAATTGTACCTGTGTCACAAGGACACAGGTACAATTAGAAGCAATGAATGACCGGGCACGTTCCGTGCCCGGCCATTCAGCGCCTCTCCACGAATGAAGCGACTGGTACCTTTTGTACCAGTGACGCTTCCGTCGATGAAAGGCGCTGACTGACTGCGCCTTTCATAGACGCTGCGTTCAACCCCCTGGAGACCTGCACAGAAGAGAGCAGGTCTCCATGGCTGCCGGACGGCGTGGGAGCGGGAATAAGGTGAGTTTGAAATTATTATTATTTTTTTTAAATTGTAATAGACGTGTGGCTGTATCTGCGGGGGGGACTTTGTCTACACGGGGGACTTTATCTACGGGGGGTGTCTATCTACAGGGGGACTATATCTACAGGGCTGGGCTATATACAGGGGGACTATATCTGCTGGGCTATATACAGGGGGGCTATATCTACAGGGGGGCTATATCTACAGGGCTGGGCTATATACAGGTGGACTATATCTACAGGGCTGGGCTATATACAGGGGGACTATCTGCTGGGCTATATACAGGGGGACTATATCTACAGGGGGGCTATATACAGGGGGACTATATCTGCTGGGCTATATACAGGGGGACTATATCTACAGGGGGGCTATATACAGGGGGACTATATCTGCTGGGCTATATACAGGGGGACTATATCTACAGGGGGGCTATATACAGGGGGACTATATCTGCTGGGCTATATACAGGGGGACTATATCTACAGGGGGGCTATATACAGGGGGACTATATCTGCGGGGCTATATACAGGGGGACTATATCTACAGGGGGGCTATATACAGGGGGACTATATCTGCTGGGCTATATACAGGGGGACTATATCTACAGGGGGGCTATATACAGGGGGACTATATCTGCTGGGCTATATACAGGGGGACTATATCTACAGGGGGGCTATATACAGGGGGGCTATATCTGCTGGGCTATATACAGGGGGACTATATCTACAGGGGGGCTATATACAGGGGGACTATATCTGCTGGGCCATATACAGGGGGAATATATCTACAGGGGGGGCTATATACAGGGGGACTATATCTACAGGGCTGGGCTATATACAGGGGGACTATATCTGCTGGGCTATATACAGGGGGACTATATCTACAGGGGGCTATATATAGGGGGACTATATCTACAGGGGGGCTATCTACAGGGGGACTATATCTACAGGGGGGCTATATACAGGGGGACTATATCTACAGGGGGGCTATATACAGGGGGACTATATCTACAGGGGGGCTATATACTGGAGTGGGTTGTCTATAGAGCACCATATACAGGGGGACTATATCTACAGGGGGGCTATATACTGGAGTGGGCTGTCTATAGAGCACCATATACAGGGGTGGGCTATATAGTATATAGCCCCCTGTAGATATAGCCCACCCCTGTATATGGTGCTCCATAGATAGCCCACCCCAGTATATAGCCCCCCTGTAGATATAGCCCAGCCCTGTAGCTATAGCCCCCTGTAGATATATTCCCCCTGTATATAGCCCCCTGTGTATAGCCCACCCCTGTAGATATAGCCCCCCTGTGTATAGCCCAGCCCTGTAGATATGGTCCCCCTGTAGATATGGTCCCCCTGTAGATATGGCCCCCTGTAGATATAGCCCCCCCTGTAGATATAGTCCCCCTGTAGATATAGCCCACCCCTGTATATAGTCCCCCTGTAGATATAGCCCACCCCTGTATATAATATCCCACAAATAGCTCCCCCTATAGTGCTCCACAGAAAGCCCACCCCTGTATATAGCCCCCTTGTACATATAGTCCACCCTGTATATAGTGCTCCACAGATAGCCCACCCTTGTATATAGTATATACAGGGGTGGGCTATCTGTGGAGCACTATATACAGGGGTGGACTATCTAGTGGAGCACTATATACAGGGGTGGAATATATGTACACGGGGGGGGGGCTATATACAGGGGTGGGCTATCTGTGAAACACTATATACAGGGTTGGACTATATGTGGAGCACTATATACAGGGGTGGGCTATATCGTGTATAGTGTATGTGTATAGTGTATGGTGCTATTATAATTAGAGGTGCAGTGTATGGCGCTATTATATTTAGGGGCGTAGTGTGTGGTTTAATGATAACTTTATATTTATTTATAGGTGCAGAAATTTTGGAAAAGTGAGAAGCTGAAGACACCTGAGTGGCAAACTGCAGAAATGGGCTGTGCCCGGGAGAAGTCATCATAGAGGTCTGGACCGGATGGAGAAAAAGAACTAGAATCTGAGACGTCACCGGTGAGTCACTTAATGTAAATGTTTATTCTGCCTCTAATCAGCACTGTAGTCACTGTATGATCTGCAGCGAGATGATGGGTGGTGTGATTATGATATGATTTATTTTTTGTGAAACAGCATCTCCCAGCATATCCTTATCATTGTTCGGGCCATGCTGGGAGCTGTAGTTTTACGCCGTACAAACCTATACGGCAGGGGTTGCACTAAATTGAGCTGTATTTGTTCTGGGGCTGTATATATGTACCGAGCTTGGTTCTGGTGTTGTGTATAGAACCATATTGCTTGTGAAATGTACAAATAATTTTATGCTCGCGTTACATAAAAAGAAATGACACGTCGATTGGTAGAGAAAACAAACACGGTGAGGGGGAAGGAGATGTCTGGAAAGAGGTTGGGGGGGGCGCCAAACTGAATCTTTGCCCCGGGTGCTGGAGAACCTAGCTACGCCTCTGGCATACCCTTAGGCCTCTCTCAGACCAGTGTATTTGTGAATGTCCATAATATGGATTTGTGATTTTTCATCTGTATGTCATCAGTGTTTCATCAGTATTACAGATCCGTTTAGTCTCTTTCATACGGCAGTATTGAGGTCAGTATTTTGCTTCAGTATTTGGAAGCCAAAACCAGGTTCCAAAATCTTTCCATTATACTTTCCTTTGTTTATGTTCCCCTCCCAGTTTTGGCATACAAATACTGAAGTAGAATACTGACCAAAATACTGCCACGTGAAAGAGACCGAAGGTAGATTACATAAGGCAGCCCCTTGAAAAACGAATGCAATACGTATGCAGTACTGATGACATCTGGATGAGATACTGATCATTAAATAAGAATTTATTAGTATTTGAATCATTCACCATAGACTTCAATAGGAGTTTTCGATCCGCAATTCAGATAAAAGTATTGCATGCTGCGTATTTAAAATAAGTGCATATTTTATACGCATATGTGAATAGCCTCATCGATTAACATTAGCTCTGTACTGCAGACAGAAAAAAATGGAGGTAATACAGTTGTAAAATACGCTGGATGGTGGCTTAAGTGGTTCCTCAAGAAGTTGTAACTGTAAAAGGAGAGTCTAATATGACATAGTAAAATGTTTAGAGATTGCTAATTTCTGCTGTCCTAGACTCGCAGTTTGCAAAGCAAAGCATATCCTAATGTAAATCCAAATATGCATTGCAAAATTTAAATGATATAACTATATACCCCCTTGAACATCAAGAAAGAAATACAAGCTTTAGTAATATTGCACAGCAGAGAATGGATGAATCTCCTATAAGAACATGAAAGGCACCACATAATAATCTACACATAGTAAACTACATAAATTGACTATCTATACCAACATACCGTATTTTTCCAACTACCCACCCCCCACCACCACCTCTCCTAACCCCACACACATGTCCAATCCTTAGAGACAATTCTACAAACCTCCCTATTACCAGCCTTTTCTATCGATCTATGGAGACTGAAATGTTCCTTTCCCTGCTGTGAAATTGGTTTAAAAAATTGAAACGACAAAAAACGCATTGGTCACTGATAACACTAGGTTGTAACATTTACATTATTTTGTGACCATATTTTTACTCTTTTCAAAACCATAATTTATACGAATTTTGGATAAATCTAAAGATACAATGAATATAAAGAGACACACAGGTTGACAACTGTTGTGGATAGAAGATATTATAATCTTGTAGACAGTTCATATTAAAGAATTAAATGGCTTTTCCAATAATTTAGATTGATGGCCTATTCGTAGGATTGGTGGAAGGGCCATTCCCTGGGGCCCCCACCAAACAGCAGAACAAGAATCCCTTGGTGCTTTAGAGTACTAGACACAGCCGTGTTGAGCTTCGGATGAGCTGCAGTACCAGTCACAGGCACATGCATAGGAGAGCCAATGTAATTGGTACAATTAGATAGGGTTTTGTAGGTTGGAATCCCACCGCTCACACAATGATGGATTATCCTAAGGGTTAACCATCAATGTAAACTTCTGAAAAGAGAAAGAAAGTGTTTCACTTAAAGACTAAAAAAAAACAACTTCTTATGTTATTGCCAAAGACCTTGCGTTTTAGTTCTTCTTAAACAACTTATATGTGTTTAAAATAGAATTTCGATTTTATATCATGCTAGTATCAAATCACTGTATTCTTTAATACATATCGAAAAGTTGATTGAAGCAAATAATACTTTGAAAGAGCTCACTGTATGCAAACTAGGCAAATGCAGTCAAAACACTTACAGTAATCAATGAGAGTTGTTGGGGAAAGTTTTTTTCCATGTCCTATAAATTATTGAACTGCTAATTTGGTCTGCATGCCTGCAAGATATCCTAGCTGCGGAATGACAGCTTTATCCATTAGAGTGAGCATGGTGACAGCGGCGGAGTGAGTACTAAGAACTACTGGGAGAAGAGGGCCATTTTCAGCAGCATTACTGACGATCAGTTCTGGGACACATCAACATCTTAATCAATATGCAAGAGTCAATTACCGGGGGAAGCGCAAGCTTAAGCAGGATCTGATGATTAGGTTCATGTTCAGTCTACCAAATGGGTTTGATCAATACCAAGTAGAATATCATATACAGTATACATAATGTATTTTCTACTGTGCTTGCTCAATTTACACATACCCTCTATCATCACAAGTCCCTTTGACAGAATATACAGTCAAACAACTTCTCTGGGAATTCAGTACGTGGAACAAGGACAAAAAGATTCAGCGAGTGAAGAAATCTATTGACTATAACCTTGTAAAGATGTTTTTAGGTGTTTACTGTTAGAGAATCCGTGGTAGATTCAGAAAAGTGTATGCACTATACATGTCATGTTCTGTGTGTCTGTTTTACACTCATTCCTTCAATTTACTGTTTTTCGCTTGATGTATATGGGGACCCAATATAGAGTCATGTGATTGTCAGTAGTGATAAGCAAATCCTTAAAGCGGATCTGTCATCATACTATGCTGCCCTGTTTAAGTATATGTACACTGTCTACTGAGCTGCTGTACCTATGCTCATCATGTGTGATACTGTCTGCTGAGCCCCTGTATCTAAGCCTATCATGTGTGATACAGTCTACTGAGACCTTGTATCTAAGCCTAACATATGTGATATTGTCTGCTGAGCCGCTGTGTCTAATTCTAAATAGTGGCGTAGCTATAGGTGTCATAGTCTTATAGATATGCTGTCTATGATATATATATATAGATATATATATCTATATATATACACTACCGTTCAAAAGTTTGGGGTCACCCAGACAATTTTGTGTTTTCCATGAAAACTCACGCTTATATTTATCAAATGAGTTGTAAAATGACTAGAAAATATAGTCAAGACATTGACAAGGTTAGAAATAATTATTTTTATTTAAAATAATAATTTTCTCCTTCAAACTTTGCTTTCGTCAAAGAATGCTCCATTTGCAGCAATTACAGCATTGCAGACCTTTGGCATTCTAGCTGTTAATTTGCTGAGGTAATTGGGAGAAATTTCACCCCATGCTTCCAGAAGGCCCTCCCACAAGTTGGATTGGCATGATGGGCACTTCTTGCGTACCATACGGTCAAGCTGCTCCCACAACAGCTCTATGGGGTTGAGATCTGGTGACTGCGCTGGTCACTCCATTACAGATAGAATACCACAAAAAAAAAAAAAAGAAACAGGTTATGGCTAAACCATACCCAAAAATCATACCCAAAAGTGCAATTACATATAGCACGGTGCCATTTCTGAAGAAGATATATACCAAAAAAAAGAAAAAGAAAAAAGATCCAGAAATATATCAAGGCACTCTCAGGTAAACATAATTTATATAAAGTCAATTTTATTTAAACCTCCGAATATTTTCAGATACATTAATATATACATACAAAAAGTTTTTAAAAAAATCTCCTGGCCAAGAGAGGAAGGATGACATATAATCTGATACACCTTTACATATTAATTAATTCCCTCATATAATACGTTTGTTCTCCCAAAGCATAGGGACAGATAATAAATTTGGAACAATCGCTAGGTTGTATTCACACTTGCGTTTTTTGACAAAATAAATTTTATATCCTCAAGGTGGCCACCATACCTATTTATGACAAGTGGAAATATTTTCAAGATATAATCTCCTATGTAGTGAAGTTCCAATCCTGGGAGAATGACAAACCCATGATACATAAGCTGTTTGGACGGCAGATTTTTATATTGTTTAGCTCTTCCCTCCTATTGTATACAGCCTTGGATTTTGAGGATGATAAATAATAATAGGCAGTCCATTTGGTAGACGCAAGGTCTAAATAAATCCCCCTCGATCCTCTTTGTTCAAAAGGCAATCAATTTCCAAGATTACGTATGGTTACTTGTATTTTTACCTCTAATGTTTCCGGTGAGCCTCTGTAATCCATATGCGGGAGCAATCTGTAAACAGGTGGGACGAAAAAGGCCTTCCAAAGTCAAATTCCAGGCTATATATTCGTCTGTTTCTCAGCCCACTTTAGCGCTCCACCGCAAGGTCGGATGGCTTTAGATTTTCTTCGGAATATCCGCTTATTCCACACCGTGCACAAGGAGGCACAAGGTCCGGGAGGGCAAGAGCATATGCCGGCAGTAAGGTGAATTGTAATTCACATGATGTCTCCTTCCCGAGAGTGCTAACATAATTGCACAAGGGTTTTCAAGTGTTTTCTAATCATCCATTAGCCTTCTAACACAGTTAGCAAACACAATGTACCATTAGAACACTGGAGTGATGGTTGCTGGAAATGGGCCTCTATACACGTATGTAGATATTGCATTAAAAACCAGACGTTTGCAGCTAGAATAGTCATGTAGCACATTAACAATGTATAGAGTGTATTTCTGATTAATTTAATGTTATCTTCATTGAAAAAAACTGTGCTTTTCTTTCAAAAATAAGGAAATTTCTAAGTGACCCTAAACTTTTGAACGGTAGTGTATATATATATATATATATCTATCTATATATATATATATATATATATATATATATATATATATATATATAGATATATACATATACACATATATAACAAGTTTTATATATATATATAATTTTTTGGACAGGAACACATGGCTTGGGGCTTGTTCCCCCGATCTTTTAGGACCATAGCAACGCCCCTGGCTGCTAGTGCTTCATCAATAGAAAGTTAGACTCACTTAAGCGACCCAGAGCAAGCTGAAAATTACGGGTGGGCCGCGGCCATCGTGCGTCAAGAGAAATGCACAGAGGTGAGGGGGGCAAGCTAAACATTAGTTCTTGGGCACATGAACCTTTAGTTACCCCTCTACTCGCCCTCTCACCAGTAACTTATGGCTGCCATGTATCTGCATTCATACACAGCAGCAGTCAATCACTGGTGAAAGGGGCAGGGCAGGTGGGGAGAGGTTGGGGCGCTTCCTTCATGAATACAGCGGATTTATAACTATGAGTCCACTGTATTCTGTGTTAGGCTGTGTTACAAAATCGGACTGTTTGGGCTAATATTGTAGTGCAGCAGATCTGTCTCCATTCAGATCCCCTCTCAAAATTTTGCTTTTGATCTATTATTGTCCGTTTGGCAATATATCCTGGAAAAAAAGATACACATTTTAAAGGCCAAGAATCATTGCATACTTTGGTCTCAGTGAAAATAATATCACTATCAGAAAAATATTACACATATCTTTTTAGCTAAATAAATACTAGATTAAACAAGTTCTCTCTGCTTTTTGCATCTCTAATAAAAATAGATACATTATTTTCATTTGCACTCCAGGCGGTATAAAAAATATTAACCATAATACCTTACATCATACGTGCTTGCTTAGAGCATATGACCTGTTGCTCACTGCCATCCATGTCCCCATCTGCCCTGGAAACTTATGATCCTAACATAGTTAAGATGAAACTAGAAGCTTAAAGGGGTATTCCCATGATGGTAAGTGATGATATATTGCTAGGATATATCATCACTTACTGATCGGTGATCCAACTGCTGTCACCACTACACCCATGATACTGAAATAACCCAAGCTTAATATTTATTTATTTTTTTTAGCATTGGAGACAGTCACATAGAGAATTTTTTATCATTTGACAGTTTTGGAAGGTTGTGATTATGTCTAAGGCTGGGCTGACGCGACCTATTTTCAGACGTATTGGAGGCGTTTTACGCCTCTAATTACGTCTGAAAAAACGCCTCCAATACGTCGGTAAACATCTGCCCATTACTTTCAATGGGTCTTACGATGTACTGTGCCGACGACCTGTCATTTTACGCGTCGCTGTCAAAAGACGGCTCGTAAAATTACAGCCTCGTCAAAAGAAGTGCAGGACACTTCTTTGGACATTTTTGGAGCCGTTTTCTCATAGACTACAATGAAAACAGCTCCACAAACGGCCGTAAAAAACGCTGCGAAAACGCAGCGAAAAACGCGAGTTGCTCAAAAAACGTCTGAAAATCAGGGGCTGTTTTCCCTTGAAAACAGCTCCGTATTTTGAGACGTTTTTGACTCTACGTGTGAACATACCCTAAAGGGTATAAAAGGGGATAAAGGGTTTATTTAATGTTGCTCCTAGCTGTGTTTCCGACTAGAAACTTAAATCTGATGACTGGAAATAAATCCATCAGATTGCAGGTTGTAGCCTATCCTGCAGAGAAGCTTTTCAGAATGGGCTTCAGACATTGTACAGCCTCGGCAACCGAACCTGCCGGCTGCATCTCTTGCCATCAGATTTACACTTCTGGCAGGAGACACAGCTAGGAGCAATATTAGGCTCTATTCACACTTTGTTTTTAGTGTAAATGGACACTAACTTTTCAAATAACTTATGCTAATCTAATAGTATACCTGATATAAATCAACTTTGAAATGTACCTACTGTAAAAAATGTAGTTTTTTTATCTATGCAAATTCTGTGTGAAGTTACTGCCACTAGGTGTCTCCCTTTCTGTAATCTGCTGTTCACCCCCTGTTGTCATGCAAAGTCCGTCCTTAGCTACAGAGCAGAATTGACGCGCTTCAGAATGTGGGGGTGTGTCTTTTTACTGCCTGTCCATAAAAGTCTATGGAGAAGGGAGGGAGGGAGGAGAGAACAGATTAAGGCCTCATGCACACGACCGTATTTTTGTCCACCCGTAAATACTGGCATAAATACGGGTCCTTGGTCACACGTATTCGACCCGTATTGCACCAGTATTTACGGATCCGTGCCCGTAAATACGGATCCGGTGTCACCCGTATTCCACCTGTATTTACGGGCACGTTTTTGGCTGCAAAATTGCACTGCACTAATCGGCAGCCCTTCTCTCTATCAGTGCAGGATAGAGAGAAGGGACAGCCCTTTCCGTAATAAAAGTAAAAGAAATTCATACTTACCCGGCCATTGCCTTGGTGACGCGTCCCTCTCTTGACATCCAGTCCGACCTCCCTGGATGACGCGGCAGTCCAGCGGTCACCTGGGCTGTAACGTCATCCCAGGAGGCCGGACTGGAGGAAGAAGCAGGGAGTTCTGGGTAAGTATGAACATCTTTTTTTTTTTTTTTTACAGCTTTATCTATATTGTGATCGGTTGCCACTGTCCAGGGTGCTGAAACAATTACTGCCGATCGTTTAACTCTTTCAGCACCCTGGACAGTGACTATTTACTGACGTCGCCTAGCAACGCTCCCGTAATTACTGGTGCACACACGTAGTCACCCGTAATTACGGGAGCCCCATAGACTTCTATGGGCTGCCCGTGCCGTAATTACGGCCTGAAATAGGACATACGGGGAGGTACCCGTGGCCAATAGAAGTCTATGGGCCCGTAATTACGGCCCGTAATTACGTGAGTTTTTACGGTCATGTGCATGGGGCCAGAGAGAGTGAATCAGACAAAGACATGCTGCATACGAGTCTATGGAGAGGGGAGAGGTCAGCAGGGGAAGGAAGCAGGAGCAGAGTGAGAAAGACACAGGCTGCTGGTAAGAGTTATATTTTACCTCATTGCTGGATTCTCAGATACACTGTTCATTACTGCTGTATATTGTCCTCCATGCTGCTGCAGCTTGTATATATATATATATATATATATATATATATATACAGTGAAGGAAATAAGTATTTGATCCCTTGCTGATTTTGTAAGTTTGCCCACTGTCAAAGACATGAACAGTCTAGAATTTTTAGGCTAGGTTCATTTTACCAGTGAGAGATAGATTATATAAAAAAAAAAACAGAAAATCACATAGTCAAAATTATATATATTTATTTGCATTGTGCACAGAGAAATAAGTATTTGATCCCTTTGGCAAACAAGACTTAATACTTTGTGGCAAAACCCTTGTTGGCAAGCACAGCAGTCAGACGTTTTTTGTAGTTGATGATGAGGTTTGCACACGTTAGATGGAATTTAGGCCCACTTCTCTTTGCAGATCATCTGTAAATCATTAAGATTTTGAGGCTGTCACTTGGCAACTCGGATCTTCAGCTCCCTCCATAAGTTTTCGATGGGATTAAGGTCTGGAGACTGGCTAGGCCACTCCATGACCTTAATGTGCTTCTTTTTGAGCCACTCCTTTGTTGCCTTGGCTGTATGTTTCGGATCATTGTCGTGCTGGAAGATCCAGCCACGAGCCATTTTTAATGTCCTGGTGGAGGGAAGGAGGTTGTCACTCAGGATTTGACGGTACATGGCTCCATCCATTCTCCCATTGATGCGGTGAAGTAGTCCTGTGCCCTTAGCAGAGAAACACCCCCAAAACATAATGTTTCCACCTCCATGCTTGACAGTGGGGATGGTGTTCTTTGTGTCATAGGCAGCATTTCTCTTCCTCCAAACACGGCGAGTTGAGTTAATGCCAAAGAGCTCAATTTTAGTCTCATCTGACCACAGCACCTTCTCCCAATCACTCTCAGAATCATCCAGATGTTCATTTGCAGACTTCAGACGGGCCTGTACATGTGCCTTCTTGAGCAGGGGGACCTTGCGGGCACTGCAGGATTTTAATCCATTACGGCGTAATGTGTTACCAATGGTTTTCTTGGTGACTGTGGTCCCAGCTGCCTTGAGATCATTAACAAGTTCCCCCCGTGTAGTTTTCGGCTGAGCTCTCACCTTCCTCAGGATCAAGGATACCCCACGAGGTGAGATTTTGCATGGAGCCCCAGATCGATGTCGATTGACAGTCATTTTGTATGTCTTCCATTTTCTTACTATTGCACCAACAGTTGTCTCCTTCTCACCCAGCGTCTTACTTATGGTTTTGTAGCCCATTCCAGCCTTGTGCAGGTCTATGATCTTGTCCCTGACATCCTTAGAAAGCTCTTTGGTCTTGCCCATGTTGTAGAGGTTAGAGTCAGACTGATTAATTGAGTCTGTGGACAGGAGTCTTTTATACAGGTGACCATATAAGACAGCTGTCTTTAATGCAGGCACCAAGTTGATTTGGAGCGTGTAACTGGTCTGGAGGAGGCTGAACTCTTAATGGTTGGTAGGGGATCAAATACTTATTTCTCTGACTGCTGTCCTTCCTCACAGTTCCTGTTATCTCATCATATCCTGACATGTGTGGCACAAGGTCACAGCTTTAAAAAAAAACATTATTTTGCAATACTGTTAGGAGATGTCTATGTTTGACCACCCAGTAATTGTGATGTACATTGCAGCCTGTCAAGGGTTACACAATATTCGATTGAATTTGTTTAATGAGAAATTGGAGTCCTGAACCAACTTTATGCGAAGATAAAAGTGGACACATCTGTATGGAACTGAATACCATACAGTTCCCATAGGCTCCTTTGTTGACGCTTTCAATACAGCTGATAAAAGGTGAACCACATAGCCCCCCTCATTTTGCTTAACTTGGGTAAATGGAACTCTTTGAATCTATTTGGTGTATGTGCCTGGAATATAGAAAAACATAGCCTTAGAAGTACCCTTTAGGTAATACAAAAGTTCCACTTTATTGCTGCAATCTGATAAAAATTACAAGTTGTTTTGTATTTGTCTTTTAAATAGAGAAAACTTTTTCTAGACAATAGAATGTCTTTCCAAATGGATTACCACCATTTGTTGTTCCTTAAAATGTATCTTATGCCAACAAACAAAATCTAATTTTAGCATTTTCTTTGACTGAATCATGCCTATTACTAGCGAGCATTCAGCATGGAATGCCTTGATCTGCCCATCATCTATTATGAACTCAATAATTCTTTAGTTGAACAGGACATGAAGATTATAACACCCATGTTTATTCATTTAAGAGATATAGTGAAATTTATCAACAGAATAATTTATTCACACATAATAAGCTGAAATGATGAAAAATTCTTAAGACCAACAAAAATCATTGCTACTATCTTGTAGGACTGTATACACATCATAAATTAACCAGTATGCTCCCAAAATGCTCTTATTGTGTCAAACTTTATTCCTTATTTTTTATTTGGTAAAATAGTATTTTAAGAGCTCACTGCTGCATCTTTAGGTAACAGTGGACCGTTACCATCCATGTCTCACTATAGGAAATATTAGTGAATAAACACATGAATACATTTCAAGGCGGTACTGCTAATGCTAATAGCCCCTTCCCTCCGCAGTCCTTTTTTATTTTATTTCGCTCTTTCCTTCCCACCTTTCAAAAGCCACAACTTATTTTTTTGTCAATATAGACATATGAGGATATTTTATTTTTTTTGCGGGATGAGTTGTAGTTTTTCACAGCACTATTTAACGTACCACATAATGTACTGTTTTTGGGAATTCCAAAAAATGTTTGTGGGGTAGAATGGGAAAAAAACTGTAATTCATCCATTGTTTTTTGGGTTTAATTTTTACGGCGATATCACATTTATATATATTTGTTTATGTTTTACTACTTTTACAAGGTAAAAACTAATTGCCATAACTATTTTTTTTTGTGGGAGATAAGGTTTTTTTTTACTGCGTTCACCGTTCAGTTTAAATAATATTATATTGTAATAGTTCGAACTTTTGATATACTCATTCTTTTATATATGTAAGAAAAACTTTATTTAACTGTATTTTACATTTTTTTATTAGTACCCCTAGAGGACTTAAATTAGCGATCATTGGATCGCTTGCACGATATAAAGCAATACTAATGTATTGCAGTATATTGTAATTTTTACAGGCTTCTATTAAGCCTTGCCTCTGGCAGGGCTTAATAGGAGCACAAAGATGTGCTGACCTTGCTTGGTTGTGGGTTACACACATCATGAGTGGGCTCCATTAACATTTTACCTCGGGCCCCTTCCTTCACAATATGCTTTGATGGTTATGTAACATAAGCCAAAAAAAGGGAACCAAATATGTCCTAACATCTTTATCCTTACAGATTTTT
The DNA here is from genome assembly GCF_050947455.1 of Rhinoderma darwinii. NCBI lineage: Eukaryota > Metazoa > Chordata > Amphibia > Anura > Rhinodermatidae > Rhinoderma > Rhinoderma darwinii. The sequence continues at coordinate 334,821,891 of NC_134687.1, read as the reverse complement.
ATTTTTCATCATATATACACTACCGTTCAAAAGTTTAGGATCAGTTAGAAATGTCCTTATTTTTGAAAGAAAAGCACAGTTTTTTTCAATGAAGATAGCATTAAATTAATCAGAAATACACTCTATACATTGTTAATGTACTAAATGACTATTCTAGCTGCAAACGTCTGGTTTTTAATGCAATATCTACATAGGTGTATAGAGGCCCATTTCCAGCAACCATCACTCCAGTGTTCTAATGGTACATTGTGTTTGCTAACTGTGTTATAAGGCTAATGGATGATTAGAAAACACTTGAAAACCCTTGTGCAATTATGTTAGCACCGCTGTAAACAGTTTTGCTGTTTAGAGGCGCTATAAAACTGACCTTACTTTGAGCTAGTTGAAAATATGGAACATTAAATTTGTGGGTTCGATTAAATTCTCAAAATGACTAGAAAAAGAGAGCTTTCATGTGAAACTCGACAGTCTATTCTTGTTCTTAGAAATGAAGGCTATGCCATGCGAGAAATTGCCAAGAAACTGAAGATTTCCTGCAACGGTGTGTACTACTCCCTTCAGAGGACAGCACAAATAGGCTCTAAGCAGAGTAGAAAGAGAAGTGGGAGGCCCCGCTGCACAACTGAGCAACAAGACAAGTACATTAGAGTCTCTAGTTTGAGAAATAGACGCCTCACAGGTCCTCAACTGGCAGCTTCATTAAATAGTACCCGCAAAACGCCAGTCAGTGTCAACGTCTACAGTGAAGAGGCGACTCTGGGATGCTGGCCTTCAGGGCAGAGTGGCAAAGAAAAAGCCATATCTCAGACTGGCTAATAAAAGAAAAAGATTAATATGGGCAAAAGCACACAGACATTGGACAGAGGAAGATTGGAAAAAAGTGTTATGGACAGACGAATCGAAGTTTGAGGTGTTTGGATCACACAGAAGAACATTTGTGACTCGCAGAACAACTGAAAAGATGCTGGAAGAGTGCCTGACGCCATCTGTCAAGCATTCTGGAGGTAATGTGATGGTCAGGGGTTGCTTTGGTGCTGGTAAAGTGGGAGATTTGTACAAGGTAAAAGGGATTTTGAATAAGGAAGGCTATCACTCCATTTTGCAACGCCATGCCATACCCTGTGGACAGCGCTTGATTGGAGCCAATTTCATCCTACAACAGGACAATGACCCAAAGCACACTTCCAAATTATGCAAGAACTATTTAGGGAAGAAGCAGGCAGCTGGTATTCTATCTGTAATGGAGTGGCCAGCGCAGTCACCAGATCTCAACCCCATAGAGCTGTTGTGGGAGCAGCTTCACCGTATGGTACGCAAGAAGTGCCCATCAAGCCAATCCAACTTGTGGGAGGGGCTTCTGGAAGCATGGGGTGAAATTTCTCCCGATTACCTCAGCAAATTAACAGCTAGAATGCCAAAGGTCTGCAATGCTGTAATTGCTGCAAATGGAGCATTCTTTCACGAAAGCAAGGTTTGAAAGAGAAAATTATTATTTCAAATAAAAATCATTATTTCTAACCTTGTCAATGTCTTGACTATATTTTCTGGTCATTTTGCAACTCATTTGATAAATATAAGTGTGAGTTTTCATGAAAAACACAAAATTGCCTGGGTGACCCCAAACTTTTGAACGGTAGTGTATATATATATATATGCTCGATAAAGGTCCTATAGCAGGACGGAAACGTTGCAGCTTGTGCTGGCTTAATAAACCACCATTTTTTTCACTAACACGGAGTGCTGTGGGATTTTCTTCAATATGTATATATATATATATATATATATATATATATATATATATATATGTATGTATATACATATATATATATATATATATATATATATATATATATATACAATGGAAAAGCAGCAGCACTCGCAATGCAATACCAAGATGGTCTCAGGTGCAAGCAGGTAGTCCCGATCCAGAGGATATAGATCAATATTGAAGAAAATCTCACAGCACTCCGTGTTAGTGAAAAAAATTGTAGTTTATTAAGCCAGCATGCAGCTTGAGAAAGGTTCTGTGACGAACCGAAACGTCGCTGCTCACTGAATAAATCCACCCTTTTTCATCTATCTTGAAGTCCTGGTGCTGTTACTTTGCTCTATGGTTTCTGTGTATTCAAGTTGGGGAAGTGATTCATCCTCTGGTAAACGTGCACATGGCCTAATATATAGTTTTTTGGAATATATATATAGTCAGGATTGGTACATATGTGGGGTTGCAGTTGGCAGTGAAAAGGTAAATGTTCAAGATTAAATTAGATGCTTGGCTATATTGCAGTCCAAATATAAGCAGGTGCTTATCCAGCATACAAGTCTTTCATCATATAAACAAAAGAAATACCTGGCATGTCTGGACAGTAACTAAATACCAGGTTTCCTCACTTATTATAAACCATAAGGACAGTGTTCCTTGGATCAGGCTTTTCACACTATCCTTGTGTGGATTCCCAGGCTCTGACCCTCTCTGCACTAGCTGCAAAACTTTTATGGCTCAGTAACGAGCCCGTTAGCTTCACCTGGGCTAAATGGGCTGGGGGTAATATCCATAAATTTGTAGGTAAGAGCATGACGGGTTCCACTACCAATCCTACCTGTCATTCCATAGAAATCCAGTACCAGAACCACATTTTAGAAAAGCCTCAGCAAATTAGATTTGCCTCCTCCCCCAACTTGCACCCTATAGGACTTAAAGCATCGGCTGCTAATGTCTTGATGCCATATACAATAGGACACCTTCAGATGTTTTGTGAAGTCCATGCCTCGACGGGCCAGAGCCGTTTTGGCGAAATGAGGGAGATCTTGACAATCCTAGGCAAATGATTTTAATGTTATGGCTGAACTTTGTATACATATATTTGCGAAATAAATCTTCTTTGACCCTTAGTATATTAGTGTTAAAACCCCTTGGCACACCAGGCCGCAATTGTTCATCCTGGCGGGAAGTTACTTCGCGCTCCAGGACATACAGTTATTTAGTCATTCCCAATGCACACTAACGGTGACAGTGTGCGCCACGAACCGGCAGGTCAGCTGTCTCTGACAGCTGACACTCCACTCTTTCTGGAGTCGTTCCCGGAGCACACTGTTGGTGACAGTGTGCAACGGGAACCAGGAGGTCAGCTGTCTCCAACAGGCAACCGGAGGCCAGGGAATTTCCTCCAGGTCTGTCATGTATGGAAGCCTATGAGGACCAGCCTCCGACTGGTCCTGATAGGCTTCCAGTCAGAGTGACTGTCAGCGTCACAAAGACAGTTAGAATATATTACACTACGTAGGTAGTGTAATGTATTCTAGCAGCGACCAGTGCTGCAGGTCTTGAAGTCCCCTAGTGGGAGAAAATGTTTTTTTTTTTAAAACAAAGTTAATACAAATGTTTTATAAAAGTGTAGAAATAAAAGTTATAAGTTAAAAAAACAAAAACAGTTTTTGTAATAAGTATTTTATTATAGTAAAAAATAAAACGTTAAAAAAAGTACACATATTTGGTTTCACCGCGTTCGTAACGACCCCAACTATAAAACTATAATGTGATACTTCCCGCACAGTGAATACCGCAAAAAAAAACAAAAAAGAAAACCAAAACGATGCAAGAATCTTTATTTTTTGGTCACCCCCCCTCCAAAAATATAGAATAAAAAGTGATCAAGAAGTTACATGTACCCCAAAATAGTACTAATAAGAACTACAACCCGTCCCGCAAAAAAAAAAAGCCCTTACACAGCTTTATTGAGTGAAAAATAAAAAAGTTATGGCTCTCAGGATTTGGTAATAAAAAATATATATATATTTTTTTAAAAAGTGAATTTATTATGCAAACGCTGCAAAACATAAAAAAACTATATACATATGATATCACTATAATCCTAATAAAATCTAATAAAAAGTGATCATAAAATCGCATGTACCACAAAATGGTACAAATGAAAACTACAGATTGTCCCGCAACAAATAAGCTCTTACGCAGCTCCGGTGGTGAAAAAATAAAAAAGTTCTGTCTCTCAGAATATGGCGACAAAAAATTTGCAGAGTGTTCCAAAAGCGGATAAGATTGGGCACCACTTATCAGTGCGACACTGGCCACATATCTATGAATTATTATTTATTTACCACATTATTATATCCTCTTATTATGCCCTGATGTACTCCACACAGATTACATATGCCCCCACATTATAAACTGAAATACCAGCAGAACCAAAAACATAACTACTACCAAGCTAAATCTGCGCTCCAAAAGCCAAATGGCACTCCCTCAATTCTGAGCCCTGCAGCGTGCCCAAACAGCAGTTTACGTCCACATATATGACATCACCATATCCGGGAGAACCCACTTAACATTTTATGAGGTATTTGTCTTCAGTGGCACAAACTGGGCACAACATATTGTGCACTAAAATAGCATATCAGTGGAAAATTGCAATTTTCACTTTGCACCATCCGCTCTGCATTAACCCCTTCGCGCATCATGACGTAATAGCACGTCATGGTGCGGGGGGTGATGTACGGAGCGGGCCCACGTGCTGAGCCGCTCCATGCGCTGCGGGTGTCAGCTGTGTATTACAGATGACACCCGGGAGTAACGGACAGGAACAGCGATCGTGCTGTTACAAAAGCTTGTGAAAATTACAATACACTGCAATACATTAGTAGTATTGCAGTGTATTGCATCAGTGATCTAACAATCACTGGTTCAAGTCCCTTAGGGGGAGAAATACAATTTAAATAAAGTTATTAGCGGTAAAAAAATATATGTTAAAAAAAAAACTATTTCCCATTTTTCTTCTAAAGTAATGTAAAAAATAAAAATATAAACAAAATGGGTATCGCAGCGTCCATAAAAGTCTCAACTATTACAATATAGCATTATTTAACTTGCACGTTGAACGCATTAAAAAATAAAGAATTTAAAACGCCAAAATCGCTGTTTTTTTGTCACCTTAGCTCTACCAGAAAATGGTACCAATAAAAACGACAACTCGTCCTGCTAAAAATAAGCCCTCACACTGCTCAATTGACCAAATATATAAAAGTTATGGCTCTCGGAATATGGTGAAACAAAACAATTTTTTTTTTTAACAAATAATTGAAAATACTAAAACCGTAAAAACGAAACCCAATTTGTTTTTAGCTTCCCAGTATGGTACTTTAAATGGTGTCAATACAAACTACAACTCCTCCCGCAAAAAAATAAGCCCTGACAACACTCTATTGATGGAAAAATAAAAAAGTTATGGCTCTTAGAATGCGGTGAGTGAAAAACGAAAATGAAAAAGAAAAAATGGATCAATCAAGAAAGGGTTAAATAATTTCTAATGAAAAAAAACATTTATAACCACATGTGGGGTATTGCCGTACTCAGGAGAAATTGGTTTACAAATGTTGGTGTGCTTTTTCTCCTTTATTCCTTGTAAAAAAAAACAAAAAAACATTCAAGTGGAAAAAATTTTGAAATTCATTTTCACGGCCTAATTCCACTAAGTTCAGCAAAAAACTTGTGGGGTCAAAATGCTAACTCTACCCCTATTAAAATTCCTTGAGGGCTGTAGTTTTCAAAATGTGGTTACTTATGGGGAGTCTCCACTTCAGGGAGTTGCAAACATGACATGTCACTAAAAACCATTCCAGCAAAATCTGCGCTCCAAAATGCAAATGGTGCTCCTTCCCTTCATGAGCCCTGCTGTGGGTCCAAACAGTAGTTTATTACCACATATGGGGTATTGCCATAATCAGGAGGAATTGCTTTTTAAATGTTGGGGTGATTTTTCTCCTTTATTCCTTGTAAAAATTAAAAATTTTCATTTTTACAGGCTTATTCCAATACATTTTGTAAAAAACCTGTGGGTTTAAAATGCTAACTATACCCCTAGATAAATTCCTTGAGGAGTGTCGTTTCTAAAATAGGGTCACTTTTGGGGGGTTTTCACTGTTTTGGCCCCACAAGACCTTTTCAAACCTGACATGGTGCCTAAAATATATTCTAAAAAAATGGAGGCCCCAAAATCCACTAAGTGCTCATTTGCTTCTGAGTTGAGTTTCTCTGGTGAAACATTCTGCTTCACAGAAAAAAAATTATTATAATGAATTTTCGGCAAAAAAAAGGAAATTTGTAAATTTCACCTCTACATTGCTTTAATTCCTGTGAAACGCCTAGAGGGTTAAGAAACTTTCTAAATGCTGTTTTGAATACCTTGAGGGGTGCAGTTTTTAAAATGGCGTGATTTATGGGGACTTTCTAATATATAAGGCTCTCAAAGCCATTTCAGAACTGAACTGGCCCTTGAAAACATAGCCTTTTGAAATTTCTTAAAAATGTGAGAAATTGAGGATAAAGTTCTAAGCCTTGTAACGTCCTAGAAAAATAAAACGTCATTCAAAAAACGATGCAAACATAAAGTACACATATGGAAAATGTTAACTAGTAAATATTTTGCGTGGTATTACTATCTGTTTTACAAGCAGATACATTAAAATTTAGAAAAATGCTTATTTTTTTACTAACATAAAGTACAATATGTCACGAGAAAACTATCTCAGAATCGCTTGGATAGGTAAAAGCAATCCCAAGTTATTACCACATAAAGCGACACATGTCAGATTTGAAAAAATCGGCTGTGTCCACAAGGCCAAAACAGGCTGCGTCCTAAGGCCGGATACACACGAGCGTTGCACATCTCGGACGTGAAAAACTGTAGTTTTTAACGTCCGAGGTGCATCCGTGCTCTGCGCTGCGGGACGCGATGTCACGCATCCCACATAGATTAGAGTCTACTGAGGGTTGTGTGAAGCGAGAAAAAAATAGGACATGTCCTATTTTCTCAGGGATCCTTCACACGGCCCGTTAAAACAACGGCCGTGTGAACGGCCACATTGAATTATATAGGTCCGTGTGACGGCCGTTGTTTCAATGGCCGATACACGGACATTTAACACGTTCGTGTAAATAAGGCCTTAAGGAGTTAAATGAAGAAAAGCAAAACAAATCTTTGTATATGTCAGGGTTCTCTGATAGCAAAGTGCCCTTGTGGCATATATGAAGTTTCTATGTGTAATTTAATATTTCTTTCAACAGTTGGGTAGTTGCCTTATTAGGTGTTTTTGCTCATACAATTTTTTTTATACAGTACTTGGCTGTAAGCCTTTGTGGTTGAGAGCTACAAGGCTCTGTTCACATCTGCGTTGTGGCCTAACGGATCCTTCGACACAGATGTGAACAAAGCCTAATGCATATTTTTATCTTCATCACTTAGCTATTGAATGTTGATGAGAATTTTTTTTTTAAGGAATTGCATTATGCAATTTAATAAATGGACGACATAGGTTCATATTATTTTTACATATATTGTAAAGTGTAGCTGTTTCTCTGTCTGTCAAGTACAGCTACTTGTTCCAACGTTATATTTGTTGAATTTGCTCTCAGTTGTACCATCTAGATCCAGGTTTTCATCAAATGTTTTAGTGCTAGTCTAATAGTGTTTAAATTAACAGGCAGCTATGTATGAAATAGACAGTATGAAATGTTGTGACCCTCTGCTTTTTTTTAAACGTTTCAATATGTAACATATAAAATACATTTGGTAAAAACAATATTTTTTGCTAGTATTTGCTTTACTAAAAGAAAAACATTTATTTATAAAGTAGAAATGGTGTCGCTTTTATTTTATTTTTGTTGCTTTTGTAATAGTTTGCATTATCAATAGATTTTTTTTTTTACATCTTAGGAATTCTGTGATCAGTGCTACAGACAATTTGGCTTTATAGTTTGAGTTGTAAGGATCTTTTCACACCCATACATTTTTTACAAATGTTTCAAACTATGTTCACATCTGTGCTATAAATTCAGTTATTTTGTTCCGTCATAGGAGCAGAAAAGTGGAATTCATGGCTCTGGCGGATCTGTCACATAACGGACACCAACGGTGCCTAACAGACCCTATTGAGTTTAATGAGGTCTGTCGCGTTTCCATCATGATGTCCGCCATTAAACCGGAAAAATAATAATTCCACAATTTTTGACGGCATCTGTGATGGAGGCTAAATATATAGGCAATTGATATCAAAACAGAACCCATTGATTTCTTTTGGATTTTACTTTGTCAAAAGACTCTCAGTTCTTGTCTGCGAAAGCAACAGAAATCTATGACAGACACAAAAATATCGCTTGTAGCATTTTATTTTCGGGTTTAGATGATTTTGCGCTATCCTTCAACACATCATAAGTTATAGAATAGTATGACTCCTACAAAAAAAAACACCGGAGAGTGACACAAATGCTTTTACTAATACACATATACTAATTGTATCTCCCTTCCTGTGGCACCCTCAATCTCCAGGACGTCGAGAGTTACTCGCTCAGGCGTCGCACGGCCTGGCAGACTAAGGCAGTCTGCAGCCAATAGGTGCTCTGGAGCGTCAGGCCAATCAAAGCCTGACTGATGTTCCCGAGCTCCCGCACTCTCCTCATTTAGTTCAGCCTGGGGCAGTAGGCCTTTGCTTGTAATTAGAGTTGCCTAGCCTTGTGCTTTCCCTAGTTACAGACTCCCCTGAGTGACTTGCATTTTGACTCCTCTGTGACCCTTGACCCTGGCTTGACTCCAGACTTTTCTTTGCCGTCTGACTTTTGCTTTGCTGCACTCTCCCGGTTTGACCCTGCCTGACTCCGCCTTTTGCACCCGGACTTGTTCGTGGCGCTATTGCCCTGCCTCTCCCTCCGTGTACTTCCCAGGTGACCCTTTGTTGCTTCGTACTGTCTCTGTCTTATCTGTTTGTCAGTTGCACATGTACGAGTATAGGGAACGCCGCCCAATTGGGTGCCGTTGTTTAGGTCGGGTCGTACAAGTAGGTAGGGACAGAGGTTTTGGAAGAACAGGGACCTCACTATTACCCGTGTATTTGTTTGTGACAGAATTACAGGACAAAGACCTGCTCTTCCCTGTTGTCTGGCTTTTGTTTGCAATGGACCCCTGGGTAGTGTTAACAGAGCAAATGCAGGGTCTCACCCCATTGCTGCAGGATCTGGCCCAGAGAGTCTACCAGCAGCAGCATGCCCCGCAGGTGGCCGTCCCTGTGTTACCCGTGGCAGCCTACCCTCCGGCACCTGTGCTGGAACCCCAAATCCAGTTACCCAATTGTTTCTCTGGTGATCGAAATGTTTTTGCATTTTTTTCGTGAGGGCTGCATGCTTTATTTTCAGTTATGGCCCCATTCTTCTGGCTCTGAGTCTCAACGTGTGGGGATCATCATATTCCGTCTGCTGGGGGACCCCCAGGATTGGCCATTTTCCTTATCTCCCACTAGTGCCCAACGCTCCTCTGTCGATGCTTTTTTTTCCGTCCTGGGACGTTTCTCGAAGGGGCAAGACATCGGGTCACAGTCCTCACTGACCATAAAAATTTGGTCTTTTTAGAATCTGCCAGGAGACTCAACCATAGACAGGGTAGATGGGCTCTATTTTTTACCAGGTTCAATTTTGTTGTTACCTACAGGCCTGGTTCAAAAAATATTAAAGCAGATGCTCTGTCCCGTAGTTTTCTGGAGACCCCTCCGCCTGAGACCAAACCCGAAGGGATATTGCTTCCCGGTGCGGTAGTGGCAACCGTAGACTCTGACCTGACCACAGAGGTCAAGGCCAGCCAGGACTCTGCCCCTGAAGCCCTTCCAGAGGGCAAACTGTTTGTACCCCTACACCTCCAGCTCAGTTTCCTCCAGGAGTGTCATGACTCAGTCCTGTCAGGTCACCCAGGCATCTCTGGTGACAGGGGCCTTGTCACCCGTGGTTTTTGGTGGCCAGGGCTGCTACGGGATGTCCAAGCCTACGTGGTCTCATGTGAGACCTGCGCCCGGTCTAAAACTCCCCGATCCCGACCTGCAGGCTTGCTGTGTCCTTTGCCTTTGCCCCAAGGACCCTGTACCCATCTAGACATGGATTTTATCACTGATCTCCCTTCGTCCCAGAGCAGGTCGGTGATCTGGGTAATGGTAGACAGGTTTAGTGAAATGACCCACCTCATCCCCCTGAAGAAATTGGCCAATGCCAAAGAGCTAGTTAACCTCTTTATTAAACATATTTTATGTTTGCACGGGGTACCTGTTAACATCGTCTCTGGCAGGGGGATTCAATTTATATTGTTGTTTTGAAGGGCGTTCTGCAAGCAGTTAGGACTAGACTTGTCCTTTTCATCGGCCTTCCATCCAGAAACTAATGGCCAGACTGAGAGGACCAATCAGTCTCTGGAACAGTATCTCAGATGTTTCGTGTCCGACACTCAGGATAAATGGTTCAGGTTTTTGGCGCTTACGGAATTTGCCCTCAATAATCACATCAGCACATCATCAGGAGTTTCTCCATTCTTTGCTAATTATGGTTTTAATCCCCGGTTTTCTTCATTTTCTCCATGTGTATCAGATAACCCTGAAGTGGAGCTTCTCACTGGGAACTTGGGGGTCATCTGGGACCAGGTCCAGAGTAATCTCAGGGCAGCCCAGGACCGCCAGCGGCTTCAAGCCAATAATAGGCGTTCGGCCAATCCTGATTTCTTGGTGGGAGATCAGGTTTGGTTATCTTCCAAGAACCTCCGCCTGAGGGTACCCTCCAGAAAGTTCGCCCCCAGGTACAGCGGTCCTTATGAGGTCAAGGAGGTGATCAACCCGGTCTCCTTCCACTTAAAATTGCCCCCCTCCTTCCGTATCCATGATGTGTTTCATTCCTCCCTTCTTAAGAGATTTGTTCGCCCCATCCTTCCCATAGGGAAACCTCCCGTCCCAGTATTGACACCCGAGGGACAGGCGTTCGAGGTGGCCAGGTTGCTGGACAGTAGAAAGCTTCAGGGGTCTATCCAGTACCTGGTCCATTGGAAAGGATATGGTCCAGAGGAGAGGACTTGGGATATCCACGCTCGGACCCTTATAAAAAAATGTCAGAAAAAAATTCAGAATAAAACTGGTTCTGTGGTGGAGGGTCCAGTGGCCCCTCGTAAAAGGGGGGGTACTATCACGTACTCCCTTCCTGCAGCTCCCTCGGTCTCCGGGATGTCGAGAGTTACTCGCTTGGCGGCGCCTGCCTGGCAGACTGAGGCAGTCTGCAGCCAATAGGAGCTCAGGAGCGTCAGGCCAATCAAAGCCTGGCTGATGTTCCTGAGCTCCCGTCCTCTCCTCATTTAGTTCAGCCTGGGGCAGTAGGCCTTTTCCTGTAATTAGAGTTACCTAGCCCTGTGCTTTCCCTAGTTACAGACTACCCTGAGTGACTTGCATTTTGACTCCTTTGTGACCCCTGACCCCGGCTTGACGCCTGACTTTTCTTTGCCTTCTGACTTTTGTTTTGCCGTACTCTCCCGGTTTGACCCTGCCTGCCTGACTCCGCCTTTTGACTTGTTTGTGGCGCTATTCCCCTGCCTCTCCCTCCGTGTACTTCCCAGGTGACCCTATGTTGTTTCGTACTGTCTCTGCCTTATCTGTTTGTCAGTTGCACATGTACGAGTATAGGGAACACCGCCCAGTTGTGAATCTGCGTTTTGGTCGGGTCGTACAAGTAGGTAGGGACAGAGGTTTGGGAAGAACAGGGACCTCCCTGTTACCCGTGTATTTGTTTGTGACACTAATATATTAATATATTTTCTACTTATACTATATGTATGTTTGTCGCTTATAATTGAGTCCAAAGATTTACATTCACCAAGGTTAAATATATCCAAATAACTCACCGCATTTCATGTTACCATACATTTCTTTTGGCAAGTCAACTAGGGCATATACTTTGAGGAGAAATATCTATTTCACTATTTCAAAATCCAAAATCAGGTCAAAAGTTTTTATATAGAATTTGATGCTTTCTCCACCTATAGTTAAATATTGGTTCTTTTGGTTAGTTATTTATCTTCGATAAATAAATTGGCAATTGTTTGTTAATTAATGCTCTTGATAGTATATTATCTGATCCGTACAGGTTGTTAAAATCAGCAGTGATTTGGATCACCTTGTCTCCAATCAATTGTTTAATGAGAAGTTACTGTAACAAGAACCTGTCTTCATTTCTTTCTGTAATTTTGGAACTGAGCTGGTATTGCATTTGTAAAACTCATTGTTCTTTTATACTAACAGGGTTATATTTGTGTCTTTATGTCTGCTTTAAGAAAAAAGTAAAAGAGGCAGATAAAACAGGGCCAAAAGGCTCCTGGGGATAACACGTTTGTCAGTCCCCAGCTTTTCCCAATTTAAATTCTTGGCAGTGTATAAAAAGTGTAAGGTATTTGAGACTCCAATCCCTCAGGTACTAAATCTCATGTTTCCAGGCATTACATGACTGTTATTGGAGGGAATATCAAGCACCACACCACCAGATTTCCAGGGCTGCTTATATTTAAACTTTAAAGACACCAAAATATATATAAATATTTTTGTTCTTTTCCTATTTGGAGAGCTTACGCTTGCAGCCTGGTACAGTTTTCTTTATGATAAGAATGTTCATAAACTTGAAAACTATAATAATATAGAGAATTTAACATGTTCCATTACAGCTCACTGCTATTTTTGTTGAAAAAGGTCAAGTTCACCAAACCATTAAGTTGATACCATACTTAAGATCACTGCACGGAAATATTTTTCACTTTTTAGGTGTGATCATCTGCTTGCAATTTGGAGACTGGTTTTAGAAGATGGTATAAGGGTGTTAAGTGATTTACATATTACAATAGGATATGGCACATTCTTTTTACCTAAGATTTTTCAGATGGTGCTAATGTGTTGCACTCCAAACTTCTTCATGCCAATTTTGGCCAAATGGTGCAAATATTTTATAGGACTGGAAATTTTTTCAACTGGAGATGCATACATGTATTGTAGAATAATCCCTGCAAAAATTATAATACTATTCCTTTAATAATTCACAAGCTGTTTTAAATAGTAGGGGTTTAATCTGTGAATCTTCTGAAATCAAATGTTATTTTTATACAAATGTTTTCTCGGCTGTTCCCTCACTGTGACCTCTGTTGTACAAGAACTGGCAGAAGGGAAACAAGAAAAAGGAGGAGGCACTTAATGTGAACCTTTAGGCCATGTTCTGCTGCAAATGTTGGTGCAGATTCGGGGCAATTACGCAACGAATCTGCAGCAACATTTGCATATTTGACAGGTAATTCAGACTTTGTGAATATCACAGCAGACTTGCCACAGATTTCAGTTTTTGCATTGCAAAGGCTGAAATACGCAGTGAAATTCCGCTTCTTCTCCGCAATGTAATGAGCATGCTGCAGAGGTGAAAATTCCGCACCGCAGCCTGATTTTCGCACAGTTATTTTCTGCAACGTCTGAACTAACTTTCCTAAAAATGTATAGAAAGAAATTACAAAAAACGGCTGCTGCAGAATTCCACTGTGGAAAGTCCGCAGCGGAATTCAACAGCAATTCCGCCACGTCTGAATGTGCCCTTATACCAAGCATCAAAGAGATACAATAAGGTAATGTGCTCACTTCTTGATAACACAATCTAATGCATAATAGAAGCATGTTGTACGTCATTGTGTACCAGGAAGGATCAATGATTTGCTGCACATTGTGGCAATTGAATACAACTTTTTAACTGCTCTATGGTATCACTGGCATCTCCTGTATCCCAAACAAAGTACTGATGAACCATAACTGACATTTACCTAACTAGATCCACCAAACCAAGGGGAACCAATTGCTTAATTGTGCATTATACTTTGTCATCAAGAGGTGAGACATTACTATATCTCTTTGACTGTACGTCTATCCTTTTATATGTCATGAAGGATAGACCCACCAAAAGTGAATGGCAATTACCTGTGGAGGTTCAGAAGCATTTTTTGCCTTTCGATATCATAAATGAGTTTGACGTGCCATTTTTACTAGGGGAGTCTCAGTGCAAGAAGATTTATTAAGTTTAATAGTATCCAATGAATCCGCCACCCCCCCCCCTCTTTTGAGAATACCTCTGTTAAAACACATGACCATTTTTGTAATAGTTCTCTAACACTGATGAGTAATACTCTTCCTCCCTGGAGAAATGCTACTGCCATGTTACTAGTAAACATAGGAACTCCAGTCTTCTCCAGCATAGATATTCAGAATAGACAAATGCATGTGGTTCTTGCAGCAAGGATGGTGGAGCTGGACTACATTTAGAAGAAGTGGAGTATGCATCATATGCAGTGGCGTAACTACCGCCGTAGCAGCAGTAACGGCTGCTACGGGGCCCGCGGCATGAGGGGGGCCCGTGTCGCCCGCGGGCACGGGCCCCAACCATGGCCGGTGGCTCCGCTAGCAGCCGCTATGGCTGCTACAGCGGGACGCCACTGAACACTACGGCAGAGCAGGGAGGTATCTCCCCGCTCTGCCATTAACTGGTTCCCGACCGCTGGCTGTATTTTTACGGCCAGCGGTCAGGGTCCTTAAAACCCGAGCCATAAACTTTCTACGGCTCGGGTTTTAACTTGCTGCCCGCGTGATCGGGCAGCTGAATGTCGGGTCTCCGGCTGTCAGTGATTGCCGGGGACCCTGAGGAGAGGATAGAAGCAGCTTTCGCAGCTTCTGTCTTCTCTGATCACTTGTACACAGCGCTGAATGCGCGCTGTGTACAGGAATAGAGACAGCAGCGGCGCTGTCTCTATTCCTCCCGGTGATCATGTGACTGGTCACATGATCGCTGGGTGCCGTTAGTGGCAGGCTGCTGCTGGGTCTTACTAGACCCAGCACAGCTCTATTAGTGACAATCGTCACTATGAGAGGGCTGATTTCCCCTGTAACTGGGGCTGCACTCCAGTTACAGTGGAAAAGCATGGTGTAAAAGAAAGAAAATAATATATAAAGTTCCCCAAAGGTCTTTTTTGACCTTTGAGGGACAGACCATAGTTATAAAAAAATAAAAGCAAAGAAAAGTGTAAAAAAATTAATAAATACGTACACATAAAATACCCACCCCAAAAAAAAAACTTCCCCCCCCCCCGCCAATCATTGTTGTAACGCTAGCGCTGACCCAATTACCCTAATACAGACATGTAATATATAAAAATTTACGGTAAACAATGACGATCACAAATAAAAGGTCTATTTTAGGGTAAAACTATGTTATTACCAAAAAAAAAAATTGCTGAAATGTAAAAAAGCTTATTTTTTTACTATTATTTTCAAACTTTATGAATAAAAATTCTAAAATAGCAAAAAAGGTGTATATAAAAACGATAAAAAATGAAACCTGCATTGTCTACGGAAAAAACGTCGCAAAAATCACGTCGCTAGCCCAACAAATAAAAAAGTTATAGCCATTTAACTAACACGTGCTAAAAATGGCTAAACGGTGTCTGGTCCTGAAGGCGCAAAATAGAGCAAAACACATGTATCCCCTCTCCACAGGATCTCCACAGGATAGGGGATACATGTGTGATCGCTGGCATTGATAGGGAGAACGGGGGACTGAATGTCCCCTGAAGTTCTCCATCACAAACCTCGGACTTCCGGGGTCTGTGTCGGCAGCTCCGTAGAAATGAATGGAGCGCCGGTCGTGCTTGTGCGCATGCGTAACCAGCGCTCCTTTCATTTTTATTGAGCTGCGCAGACGCCGGAAGTCAGAGGTTTGTCATGGAGAAGTTCAGGGGACTTTCAGTCCCCCGTTCTCCCTATCGCTGCTAGCGATCACTCATGTATCCCCTATCCTGTGGAGATCCTGTGGAGAGGGGATACATGTATTTTGTAGGACACACTGTAGGTCGCATTTTTTTGGGAGGGGGGACGCTGTATGGCGTTCCCTACAGGGGGGGTGGCTGTATGGCGTTCCCTACAGGGGGGAGCTGTATGGCGTTCTCTACAGGAGGGGTTGTATGGCGTTCTCTACAGGGGGGGCTGTATGGCGTTCCCTACAGGGGGGGCTGTATGGCGTTCTCTACAGGGGGGGGCTGTATGGCGTTATCTACAGGGGGCTGTATGGCGTTATCTACAGGGGGGCTGTGTGGCGTTCTCTACAGGGGGAAGTATGGCGCTATCTACAGAGGGGGGGCTGTATGGCGTTATCTACAGGGGGGGCTGTAAAAAAGGCACTATCTACAAGGGGGGGGGTTGTGTGACACCCAGGGGAGGGGGGGCCCCAGTCAAAAGTTTGCTATGGGGCCCAGTCTTTCCTAGTTACGCCCCTGATCATATGTCTTTAGCATCCTTCCTCCTGGTGTCACACCCCAAAAGATCGGCATATAGTTACATACACCTGGGGTGTACCTTTGGCAGAACGTTTAACAGTCTTGCCCAACACATTGCCCGAGCACAGTATAAATCTACTGTAGTCTAAGGTTATTTGTTTAACCTAAAAAATAAAAAAGCACCCAACATAGACACCTTTCAACCACTATAGATGGATAGGTAGTAGGAAAGTAGTGTTTGTTTTAAATTCTCCTGTTATTTTTTGCTAGACCTATTTATATTGATATATTTAACATATATCCCCCAAATAAACCCCCCAAAAAAACAAAAAAATAGCAGTATCTATGTAAGTAAATAAAACATAATTACTAAACTTTGGCTGCTGTTTTAACTTCTGATTTACTAATGCATTTCAATTTTACGGGAAACATAACCACGTGTATCTTCATATTAAATGGAAGCCTAACAACAATTAGTTTTGTGTAACCACTGTATTATTGTATCACCATTTAAATATATACAGTGAAGGAAATAAGTATTTGATCCCTTGCTGATTCTGTAAGTTTGCCCACTGTCAAAGACATGAACAGTCTAGAATTTTTAGGCTAGGTTCATTTTACCAGTGAGAGATAGATTATATTAAAAAAAAAAAAGAAAATCACATAGTCAAAATTATATATATTTATTTGCATTGTGCACAGAGAAATAAGTATTTAATCCCCTACCAACCATTAAGAGTTCAGCCTCCTCCAGACCAGTTACACGCTCCAAATCAACTTGGTGCCTGCAGTAAAGACAGCTGTCTTAAATGGTCACCTGTATAAAAGACTCCTGTCCACAGACTCAATTAATCAGTCTGACTCTAACCTCTACAACATGGGCAAGACCAAAGAGCTTTCTAAGGATGTCAGGGACAAGATCATAGACCTGCACAAGGCTGGAATGGGCTACAAAACCATAAGTAAGACGCTGGGTGAGAAGGAGACAACTGTTGGTGCAATAGTAAGAAAATGGAAGACATACATAATGACTGTCAATCGACATCGATCTGGGGCTCCATGCAAAATCTCACCTCGTGGGGTATCCTTGATCCTGAGGAAGGTTAGAGCTCAGCCGAAAACTACACAGGGGGGAACTTGTTAATGATCTCAAGGCAGCTGGGACCACAGTCACCAAGAAAACCATTGGTAACACATTACGCCGTAATGGATTAAAATCCTGCAGTGCCCGCAAGGTCCCCCTGCTCAAGAAGGCACATGTACAGGCCCATCTGAAGTTTGCAAATGAACATATGGATGATTCTGAGAGTGATTGGGAGAAGGTGCTGTGGTCAGATGAGACTAAAATTGAGCTCTTTGGTATTAACTTAACTCGCTGTGTTTGGAGGAAGAGAAATGCTGCCTATGACCCACAGAACACCATCCCCACTGTCAAGCATGGAGGTGGAAACATTATGTTTTGGGGGTGTTTCTCTGCTAAGGGCACAAGACTACTTCACCGCATCAATGGGAGAATGGATGGAGCCATGTACCGTCAAATCCTGAGTGACAACCTCCTTCCCTCCACCAGGACATTAAAAATGGCTCGTGGCTGGGTCTTCCAGCATGACAATGACCCGAAACATACAGCCAAGGTAACAAAGGAGTGGCTCAAAAAGAAGCACATTAAGGTCATGGAGTGGCCTAGCCAGTCTCCAGACCTTAATCCCATGGAAAACTTATGGAGGGAGCTGAAGATCCGAGTTGCCAAGCGACAGCCTCGAAATCTTAATGATTTACAGATGATCTGCAAAGAGGAGTGGGCCAAAATTCTATCTAACATGTGTGCAAACCTCATCATCAACTACAAAAAACGTCTGACTGCTGTGCTTGCCAACAAGGGTTTTGCCACCAAGTATTAAAGAGGCTCTGTCACCAGATTTTGCAACCCCTATCTGCTATTGCAGCAGATAGGCGCTGCAATGTAGATTACAGTAACATTTTTATTTTAAAAAAACGAGCATTTTTGGCCAAGTTATGACCATTTTTGTAGTTATGCAAATGAGGCTTGCAAAAGTCCAAGTGGGTGTGTTTAAAAGTAAAAGTCCAAGTGGGTGTGTATTATGTGCGTACATCGGGGCGTTTTTAATACTTTCACTAGCTGGGCGCTCTGATGAGAAGTAACATCCTCTTCTCTTCAGAACGCCCAGCTTGTGACAGTGCAGATCTGTGACGTCACTCACAGGTCCTGCATCGTGACGGCCACATCGGCACCAGAGGCTACAGTTGATTCTGCAGCAGCAACAGCGTTTGCAGGTAAGTCGATCTTACCTGCAAACGCTGATGCTGCTGCAGAATCAACTGTAGCCTCTGCTGCCGATGTGGCCGTCACGATGCAGGACCTGTGAGTGACGTCACAGATCTGCACTGTCAGAAGCTGGGCGTTCTGAAGAGAAGAGGATGTTACTTCTCTTCACAGCGCCCAGCTAGTAAAAGTATTAAAAACGCCCCGATGTACGCACCTAATACACGCCCACTTGGACTTTTACTTTTAAACACACCCACTTGGACTTTTGCAAGCCTCATTTGCATAATTACAAAAATGGTCATAACTTGGCCAAAAATGCTCGTTTTTTAAAAATAAAAACGTTACTGTAATCTACATTGCAGCGCCTATCTGCTGCAATAGCAGATAGGGGTTGCAAAATCTGGTGACAGAGCCTCTTTAAGTCTTGTTTGCCAAAGGAATCAAATACTTATTTCTCTGTGCACAATGCAAATAAATATATCTAATTTTGACTATGTGATTTTCTGTTTTTTTTTTTTAACATAATCTATCTCTCACTGGTAAAATGAACCTAGCCTAAAAATTCTAGACTGTTCATGTCTTTGACAGTGGGCAAACTTACAGAATCAGCAAGGGATCAACTACTTATTTAGTTCACTGTATATATATAGCCACTCAATCCTGTATATGATCCATTTGTGAAATCATGATGGTGCAACTTGCTTAGCATTATAAGTTACATTTTACTTTATTAGCAGATTACATAGATATAAGCACACTTGTAATATGTTTAAGTACATATTGCAACATTCAACCTAGTAGTTAGCTAGACATGTTTAATCTTCTGTTAGGAGTGGGGTGCCTAACTAGTGCACCTGTATATTACACTATATATATATATATATATATATATATATTTTTTTTTATATATATATATATATATATATATATATATATATGCTTTTGCTTTTACATATGTATATATATACTAATATATAAATATATATATATATATAAATGTATATATATATATATTCTCCACTTCGTTTACTTCAAGCTTCAAGAGGTCTCTTATACAACATGTGAGACATGATCTGTGGCTCCCTCTGCTGGAGCTATAGATTTATCTAGACTGTTTTCTTCAGTAGTTCATGCTTCTTGAAGTGCTATGTCATTAGATAATGACATAGGGCACAAATTGTGATTTCTCTTTATTACAATCTGCATTTTCAAGCAGAATCTGCTGAACTGAGCAGCTAGTTATTTTAATCAGTCCTCTCTGACTACAGACAGAAATATGATTCAATTAACCCATTTAGTTTGCAACACTTCGATATAAGTGATATATATTTTAAGGAATTTCTTATACAGTAAGGCTCTGTTCACATCTGCATTGTGGCTTCCATTTGTAAAGGAAGTCACAAAGCTGTGGCAGATCCGTCACATGAGGGACACCATTGACTTATAATTGGGGCCATCAGTTTCTACCAAGGTATTGGTTGTTGCATGCAGCGCTATTTTTGCCGTTAAATACAACGGAATCTGCGACGGACTCTCTGAAAAGAACCTATAACACCGTTGTAAGCATAGATCTGCACTCTACAGATATACAGAAAATGTGATAAAATGTTATACTGTGATCTGTTTTATTAAATGTCAAAATATATCATACATACTTATTTAGATATCTTGAACTAAGGCCACTTTCACACGGCAATATTTTGGTCAGTATTTTGTATCAGTTCTTATAAGACTAAACCAGAAGTGCAGCATAAATAGAAAAACTATAATGGAAGTATTTGCACCTCTTCTGTTTTTTGGACCCATTCATGATTGGTTTCCAAATACTGATACAAAATACTCACCAAAATACTGCCATGTGAAAGTGGTCTAAAGGATTTAAAAGAACATGCACACAGAAATCTTGACATTTTGTGACATAATGTTATGTCTTTGTTTCTGACTTTATGGTTTGTAGTCTTCATGCCACAATGGAGAATATGCATAGGATTGTGTCATATGCATATAAATGCCATATTGGAAGCTCAGAAATTGCAGAGCTAAAATTATTTCATTATGCATTGCTTCATGTTTTAAATTCACAAAAATGAGCAAAAATTGTGCACACATGAAGGCATTCATACTTTTCATGATTCACATGCCTAGCATCAAGCAAAAACATTTTCAATCCAATCTTTTAGCTGTCATGTAAAGGGATCATCCATTTTCAGACATTCAAAATTATTCTGGGTTTGTGCCTTTGTTTTAAAAACCGAGATTGATCCTTGTAGTATTAAATGTATGGTTAGAACTGATGCTGTCAAATAGAGGAAATGAAGACTATCTATCTATCTATCTATCTATCTATCTATCTATCTATCTATCTATCTATCTATCTATCTATCTATCTATCTATCTATCTATCTATCTATCTATCTATCTAAATACAATCTCAGCCGCACAGGCTTGTAAATCATAGGTGGGTGCCGACCTGCCCAGGTCAGGGCTAACAGACCTGCTGTAGTAGAATCCAAAAATCAGGCAGCACTCCAAGGTATAAGCAAGGTAGAAAAAGGTGCTTTATTGGTCCATATACACACACGACGTTTCAGCTCAACACAGGAGCCTTTCTCAAGGCCATCCAGCCTGGACGTCATGTGTACTCAGAATCCTGACACTTCTGAATATTTTCTGTGAGATTCCAGCAACGGATACGAAATCTCGCGAGATTACGAGGTAAACGAGATTTCGTATCCGTTGCTGTAAATCTCACAGAAAAGATTCAGAAGTGTCAGGATTCTGAATACACATGACGTCCAGGCTGGATTTCATGTGTATTCATTATCAGGACACTGTAGTAATGTTAGGGCTTGTGTATGTAGCTGCACATAGTGATATAACTATATCGCTAGTGCAGTGTAAATGAATGGAGAGGAGTTCATGATGCTGATTGGTCAGCGTCATGCACTCCTCTGTACAACGCCCACTTGGTCGAAAGTAAAAGTACGCCCACTTGGGCATTAAGAAAGCTCATTAGCATAAACTAAAATCGCTCCTAACGTTGTGAAAATAGATCGTTTTTTTAAATAAAAAGCATTACTGTCACCTACATTATAGCGCCTATCTCCTTATGTAGGTGATAGGCCACTTATAATGTGGTGACAGAGTCTCTTTAAGAAAGTAATTAGCATAAAGTTCAAATCGCTAATAACGTGGTAAAAATAGATCATTTTTCTAAATAAAAAGCACTGCTGTCACCTACATTATAGCTCCCATCTCCTTATCTAGGAGATAGGGCACTTATAATGTGGTGACAGAGCCTCTTTAAGAAAGGTTCTGGACACAAAAACTGAAACGTTGCATGTGGGCTAATAAGGTACAAACTTTTTTTTACTTCTTTTTTGGAGTGCTGCCTATTTTCCTATTATCTATCTATCTATTTATCATCTATCTATCATCTATCTATCTATCTATCTATCTATCTATCTATCTATCTATCTATCTATCTATCTATCTATCTCATATCTATCTATCTATCTATCTATCTATCTATCTATCTATCTATCTATCTATCTATCTATCTATCTATCTATCTATCTATCATCTATCTATCTATCTATCTATCTATCTATCTATCTATCTATCTATCTATCTATTTATCATCTATCTATTACCAAATAGGATACACAAAATTAGTGCATACAGCATTACATTAATTTAAACCCCACAGTAATGGTTAAAGCTCCAGATACTGTATGTCAGATTGCACATGTAATACCTCTGCTATATGTTTATATTAAATAAAGAGAAGGAAAGACATGTTTTGTTGATAGTCCGTATAACCTACTGTTTTACTTAAAGACTCTTGGAAGAGAGGAATGTTGGACCTATAGAACTTCGGTCCATATTTCAATATACAGTGAAACCAGTTTGAGCCAACCACCCAAAATTGCACAGAAAAATGGTCATTGGTTGGGGTGGTCCTTTCAAAGAAAATATCATACCGAATACAGCACACAAATAAACAGCCTTTACATTCTTGGTCCCCAGCATTGCTCCCACTCTCATTTTTAGTCTTCAAAAGGCTCCCCCTTTCATTCCTAATCCCCACCATGGCTTGCCTCTCATTCCTAGACCCCAGAATGACTCCCCTTCATTCCTTGTCCAAGGCATGGCTTCCCTCTAATTATTTTAGGCCTCGGCATGGCCCTTCTCTCACTTCTAGTCCCCAACATAACCCCCTCTCCTTCCTGGTCTCCAGCATAGCTTTCTCTAATTTCTAGTCCCCCAACATGGTACTCCTCTAATTCTGGATCCCCAGCATTGCACCCCTATCATTCCTAATCCTCATCATGGCTCTCCTCTCATTCCTAGTCCCCAGTTTGGTTCTCATTTCATTCCTGGCTTCAGCATGTCTCGACTTTCATTCCTTGTTCCCAGCATGTTTCCCCTTTCATTCCTGGTCTCTCAGCATGACTTTGCTATCATTCTTAGTCCCCAGCATGGCTCCCCTCTCTTTTATGGTGTCCAGCATGGCTCCCCTCTCATTCCTAGTCCCCAGTCTGGTTCTCATTTCATTCCTGTTCCCAGCATGGCTCCCCTTTCATTTCCAGTTCCCAGCATCCCTCCTTCATTCATAGTCCGCAGCATGACCCCCTCTCATTCCTAGTCCTCAGCATGGCTCCTCTGTCATTCCTGGTCCCCAGCATGGCTTTGCTCTGATTCATAAGTTACCAGCATGGCTCTTCATTCTTTCCTGGTCTTCAGCACGGCTCCCATCTTATTTCTAGTCCCCAGACTAGCTTTTATTTCATTCCTGGTCCCAGCATCACTACCCTATCATTCCTAGTCCCCAGCATGGCTCCCCTTTCATTCCTAGTCCTAGCATGGACACCTTTCATTTCTGGTCCCCAGCATTGCTCCCATCTTATTCATAGTTCCTAACGCGGCCCCCTCTCATTCCTAGACCCTAGCATGGCTCCCCTTTCATTCTTGGTCCCCGTCAAGGTCTGTGGGTATGTGGACCCACTAGGCCGCTGTAGCGTCCATGGCCGCATGCCGTCGGGTTTACTCACCTCCCGACGCGCGCAGCCATGGATCCGTGAGCGCTGGTCCCCATCTCACTTCCGCTCCGTTCTGATGTGTCCCGTAGGGAGCGCGCGCACGCTCGCGCCCGGCCTTAAAGGGCTATAGCGCACATAGGAAATCGTCATCATCATCAACTGCCACGATTTCCTGGTCTATAAGAAGGCCCCAGGCCTTCTGATTCTTGCTTGAGCGTTGTTAGTTTTCCCAGTCTGTCGTGCAAATGGTCCCTTTGTGTTTCCCGTTCCAGTTGTTACCCGTGCCTTGTTCCCTGTTCCTTTTTCCAGTGCTATGCCTTTAGTATCTAGTCGTGCCACGTCCTGTGTCATCTGCCACGTCCGGAGGAATCCGCCTTGTCCTGTGTCATCTGCCACGTCCGGAGGAATCCGCCACGTCTGGCGCAACCTGCGGCACCTGTGTCATCCGCCACGTTTGGCGTTATCTGCTGCAACCATCTACATCAGTGCCAGAGCTGCGGCCAGCGTCTGAACTATCCAGGTACCCTTGTGCGGGACATTGTATTTCTGGGGTTTCCGGTTGTTTGGCCAGCTGCCTCCCCGCTACGGCAGTACGGCCTAGTGGGTCCACTAACCCGCTTCATGACAGTCGCACTGTCGTATCGGGGAGGCAGCTGGCCAAACAGCAGAGCACCTAACCAATACAAAGTCCCGCACTAGGGTACTTGAATAGTCCAGACAGTGGCAGAGGTTTTAGCACGGATGGTGGTGGCTGAAGCAGGTTGCACCAGACGTGGCGGATGACAGCAGGTGCAGCAGGTTGGGCCAGACGTGGCGGATGACAGCAAGTGCAGCAGGTTGTGCCAGATGTGGCGGATGACAGCAGGTGCAACAGGTTGTGCCAGACGTGGAGGATGACAGCAGGTTGCGCCAGACGTGGCGGATGATAGCAGGTGCAGCAGGTTGCACTAGACATGGCGGTTGACAACAGGTGCAGCAGGACACGACTCCATAACACTAAGGGACCATTTGCAAGACTAACATGGGAATACTAACAAAGCTCAGGAAATGAGCAAGGAGGCAGGGCCCTTCTTATAGTCCAGGGTGATCATGGGCTAATTATTGATGTTTTACATGTGCGCTCACTGGCCCTTTAAGGGCCGGGCACGAGAGCGTGCGCGCGCAACCTACGGTACACAGCAGAGTGGAGCAGAAGTGAGCGCTGGCATCTCCTGGGGAGGAGATGCGGGCCAGCGCTCACCAGAACATGGCTGCGGCCGTCGAGGGGTGAGTAATTCAGACAGTCCGCGGCCATGGATGTTACAGTCCCCAGCATGGCTTCACTCTCATTCCTAGTCCCCAGCATGGCTCCCCTCTGACTCCTAGTCCCCAGGATGGCTCCTCATTCATTGATGGTCCCAAGCATGGCTCCTCTCTTATTTCTAGTCCCCAGCCTGGCTTTCATTTCGTTCCTGGTCCCAGAATCACTCTCCTTTTATTCTTCATCGCCAGCATGGCCTTCCTCTCATTCTTAGTTTCCAGCATGTCTCCCTCTAATTCCTACTCCCCAGTGTGGCTTCTCTCTCATTCCTGGTCCCCATTAGGGCTACACTCTCATTCCTAGTTCCCATTAGGGGTCCCCTCCCATTCCTGGTCCCCATCATGGCGTCCCTCTTATTTCTAGTCCCCAGCATGGCTCCTCTCTAGTTCCTAATCCCCAGCATGTCTCCTCTTTTATTCCCAGTCCCCAGTATGGCCTCTCCCATTCCTGGTCCCTAGTCTGACTCTTCTCTCTTTCCTTTTCCCTGGCATGACGCCCTCTCATTCCTACCCCTTAGCATGGCTCCCCTTTCATTCCTGGTCCCATTATGCTTGAAAAAAAGACAAAAAGGAGAGAGACGGCGCTCCTCTAAGGTGATATTGTATATGTAGGGTGAGACATTCAAACATTGGCTGATATGGTCGGACTCACCTGATTAAGCTGTGCGGTGTCGTCAGCACAACTTAACTTTGTTGTTTGTCAGGTGCTTGTCCACCTTTGGTCCTGTTCACACTGTGCTTGCCTCTGGAGCTGAACCATGGCGAGTGGATCCAATGATGGAAAACTCTACCTCGTTGTTTTTTTGAATAGAGAAGTTTGGATGAAAAAGGTGCTCCTTGGAACAGGCGCTCTGGCGTGAGTGGTTCACTGATTCCACGGAGTCATAGGTAAAAATCACAGGTTTATTTCAAATACAGATAAAAAAGTGATAAGAAATCGTGCTGCGCTATGCGTTTCAACCTCGCACCGAGGTCTTCGTCAGGCATGTAAAATTTACTAAAAAAGCATCATCTTAAATAACCCGGTCATACGGTTCACGTACAGGTCAAACTGTCAGGGTTAGAGTTCGTTGTGGGAGTTTCATTACAGGTACGTATGTGTTGATTTTTTTCTTTTTCTTGACAAAGATTCTGAGTTATCTCTGTCTGATATTTCAATTTATTTTGTTCAGTTTAGTTTTAGAATCTATACTGATAACAATTATAGTATACACTTTGCCGTGTTTGTTCAAACACGGAAATGCTTGTTTTGTGTAAACTAAAAATGTGTACGTAAAAATGGCTATATGTATCCATATGATATAAAAATAATGTAAAACTTTATTCCCAATTCTCATCTCGCATTTTTATCATATAATTATGTATAGATTTATATTAGGTAATCCATTTATTGTGTTTTAAAATGGATTGTGTTTTTATGCTGCTGTGAAAATCCCAGCTATCATTGTTCTTACTAGTTCACATTCATTGGCTTTTAAAAAAGCCGGTGAAATGGTTCAAGCATTTATCTGCATATCAAAAAGGGGTATTTTTGTTTGAGTATTCATAGTTTTTTTCTCTGCTAACTGGTTTGGTTTAATATATTCTTCTTTTGGAATGTGGAAGTCAAAGGATGATTTCCTTTAAAGAGCGAGTCTAATTTCTCGTGGAAATTCTATTTTGTATTTTTGGATTTATTTGTTCAATTGGAGAAATTATTATGTTATTGAAATCTGATTTGTGGTTATATAGCAAGTGTCTTGATAGACTATGTTTTAGGAATTCGTAAAAGAGAAGTTACGTCGAACGTAACGAAAGAGAGATTTCAAATTAAAACCCATATGACCTGTGAAACTGATCACGTCATATATATATATGATAGAATGTGAATGTGGACTACAATACATCGGGAGAAACACACAGACATTGAGAAGCAGATTGAATGGTCACCGTTTCAATGCCAAAAACGGATTCCTAAAACATAGTCTATCATAACCACAAATCAAATTTCAATAACATAATAATTTCTCGATTTGAACAAATAAATCCAAAAATACAAAATATAATTTCCACTCTAAATAAACGTGAATCTTTCTGGATCTTTAAATTTGAATCTCTGAGTCCAAACGGACTCAACGAGAAATTAGACTCGGTTTAAACCGAAATAGTAGAACATAGACAATTAACTCTAAAGGTCTACAGAAAGTGAAAAACTATAACTAAAAATTAACAAAAGACTATCAGAATTTACTAACTGTACAAAACAAAGCAAGAAATACAGACTGACATTTACTGACAACGAATATCGCTCTTTAAAGCAAATCATCCTTTGACTTCCACATTCCAAAAGAAGAATATATTAAACCGAACCAGTTAGCAGAGAAAAAAACTATGAATACTCAAACAAAAATACCCCTTTTTGATATGCAGATAAATGCTAGAACCATTTCACCGGCTTTTTTAAAAGCCAATGAATGTGAACTAGTAAGAACAATGATAGCTGGGATTTTCACAGCAACATAAAAACGCAATCCATTTTAAAACACAATAAATGGATTACATAATATAAATCAATACATAACTATATGATAAAAATGCGAGATGCCAATTGGGAATAAAGTTTTACATTATTTTTATATCATCTGGATACATATAGCCATTTTTACGTACACATTTTTAGTTTACACAAAAAAAGCATTACCTTTTTGAACAAACACGGCAAAGTGTATACTATAATTGTTATCAGTATAGATTCTAAAACTAAACTGAACAAAATAAATTGAAATATCAGACAGAGATAACTCAGAATCTCTGTCAAGAAAAAGATAAAAATCAACACATTCGTACCTGTAATGAAACTCCCACAACGAACTCTAACCCTGACAGTTTGACCTGGACGTGAACCGTATGACCGGGTTATTTAGGATGATGCTTTTTTAGTAAATTTTACATGCCTGACGAAGACCTCGGTGCGAGGTTGAAACGCGTAGCGTAGCACGATTTCTTATCACTTTTTTATCTGTATTTGAAATAAACCTGTGATTTTTACCTATGACACCGTGGAATCAGTGAACCACTCACCGAGAGCGCCTGTTCCAAGGAGCACGTTTTTCATCCAAACTTCTCTATTCCTGGTCCCAAGTATGGCTCCCTTTTCATTCCTTGTCCACAGCATGGCTACCCTTTCATTCCTAGTCCCCAGCATGGCTCCCGTCTGATTCCTACTCCCCAGATTGGCTTCTGATTCATTCTTGGTCCCCAGGATGGCTTCTCTCTTATTTCTAGTCCCCAGCCTGGCTTTCATTTCATTCCTGGTCCCAGCATCACTCCCCTTTCATTCTTAGTTCCCAGCATGGCCTTCCTCTCAGTCTTAGGTCCCATCATGGTAACCTCTCATTCCTGGTCCCCAGCATGGCTTCCCTTTCATTCCAAGTCAACATCCTGGCTTTCCTTTCATTCCTGATCCCCATTGCTCCCCTATCTTTCCTAGTCCCCAGCATGGTCAACCCACATTCCTAGTCCCCAGCATGACCCCAGCTCATTCCTACTCCTCTTTCATTAATGGTCCCCATTAGGGCTTTCTTCTTATTCCTGGTCCCCATCATGACTTCCCTCTCATTCCAAGTACCCAGTATAGCTCCCCTCTTTTTCCTGGTCCCCATTAGGGCTCCCCTCTCATTCCTGGTTTCCATTAGGGCTCCTCTCTCATTCCTAGTCCCCAGCATTGTTCCCCTCTACTTCCTAATCCCCAACATGGCTCCCCTTTCATTCCTAGTCCGCAGCATGGCTTCCCTTTGACTCCCAGTCTTCCGCATGATTTACCCCTCTCTCATTTCTGGTCACTAGCCTGGCTCTCCTCTCATTCCTAGTCCCCAGCATGACTCCCCTCATTCCTAGATCCCAGCATGGCCCCCTCTCATTCCTACCCCTTAGCATGTCTCCTCTCTTATTCCTGGTCCAAAGCATGGCCCCCTTTTCATTCGTGGTCCACAGCATGGCTCCCCTTTCATTCCTAGTCCCCGGCATCGCCCCTTTAATTCCTAGACCCTTGCATGGCTCCCCTGTCATTTCTAGTCACTATACTGGCTCTCCTCTCATTTCTAGTCCCCAGCATGGCTCCCTTCTCAATCCTGCCCCTCAGCATGGCTTCCCTCTCATTCCTAGTCCCCAGCATGGCTCCCCTCTCATTCCTGGTCCCCTTTTCGCCTCCCTTTTCATTTCTGGTCCCCAACATGGCTTCCCTCTCATCCTTAGTCCCCAGCATGGCCCCTCTCATTCCTGTTCCCTAGCATGATTTCCCTCTCATAGCTGGCCCTCAGCATGGATCCACCCTCATTCCTGGTCCTAGGCATGGCTCCCCTCTTATTCCTGATCCCAATCATCATCCCTTTTTAGTTTCTAGTCTGCAGAATGGTTCCTTATCATTCCTGATCCCCGGCAAACCTTCCTTTAATTTCTGGTCCACAGCATGGCTTCCTTCCCATCCCTAGTCCCCAGCTTGGCCCCCTCTCATTCCTGGTCCCCAGCATAACTTCCCTCTCATACACCTGGTCCTCAGCATGGATCCCCCTCATTCCTTGTCCTAAGCATACCTCCCCTTTTATTTCTGGTCCCTAACATCCGCCCCTTTTAATTCCTAGTCCACAGAATGGCCCCTCATCATTCCTGATCCCCAGCAAACCTTCCTCTCATTACTTGTCCACAGCATGGCTTCCATCTCAATCCTGGTGGCCATTTGGGCTCCCTTTTTTATTCCTAGTCCCCAGCATGGCATTCCTCTCATTCCTAGTCCCCAACATGGCTCCCCTTTCATTCTTGGTCCCCAGCATGGATCCTTCTCATTCCTGGTCCCAAGTATGGCTCCTCTTTCAATCCTGGTCCCCAGAATCTTTTAGTTCCTAGTCTGCAGAATGGCCCCCTTATCATTTCTGTTCTCCAGCATGCCTTCCTTTCATTCCTGGTCCCCAGCATTTTCCCCTCTATCATTTCTAGTACTCAGAATGGCACCCCTCTAGTTCTTGGTCTCTAAGTTGGCACCCATCTAAATCTTTTTTCCCCATCAAGATTCCTCTTTTAGACCCCAGCATGACCCCCTCTTATTCCTGGTCCTCATTGGGTTTCCAATTTAATTTCTCTTCTCCAGCATGGCACCGCTCTCATTCTCATACAGTATAATACACCAGCATGGCTCCACTCATTTTTAGACACCAGTCAGGCTCCACTCTCCATATCCCCTAACTGCTAACCCTGACACCTCAGTGGCAATCTGCAAGCTCCCTTGCACAGCAGTCGCATGGACTTTTCAGTGCAGCATGACATCTGCTGCATCCTCTGATAGCCTCCTCCCTCCTTTCTTATTATGCTCCATGGTTCTTCTCCCTGCCCCAATAAAGGGCATAATGCTGGTAGATTCTTTCCCCTGATGTGCCAAACAAGTCTCCACCTTATCTCTCCAGTTCGGTGATGCGGCGTGATGTAGACTTGTATCATGATAATTTCAGTACATGTAAGTCCAATTTCTGTTTATTTAAAAAAAAAAATGCTCCAAAATGTGGTCTTTGTTTAAATTAGTAGCTGTTCTGCTTTTAGAGGGGAGCTTCCATGGACTATAATGTTAGGAAAAATTGGTCATAGAAAAATTTGGTCTGGATGGGGGAGTGTCTTCTTAAAAGGAATGGTCTTCTGGAGAGGTATCGGTGTACATGGTTTCTTAACTGAGTCAATTGTATAGATCAGCATTTGTAAACTAACACATCTTTGTTTTAGGTCTGAATTTACAAGTAAAGTAGTATTACTAATGATGGGTGTGATAACCTAATCTGTAGCCTGTTTGAAGGTGATCAATGTGATTGTTTGAGAGATCATGTCAGAACATTGAGGGCAGGAGCCCATCAAGATCTCTGTAGAATCACATGTACAGCCCAAGGAATTTCTTAGCAGTATATTCGTTACTATGGGCACTTATGCGGGATGTATTGATCAGCTTTTTTGAGATCCTGCAACTGATTTCTGGTTTCAAAGGAAAACCAGTGCAGCTATTAACATTTTTAATGTGTCATCGAAAAATACTTGTTTATACATCACAACAAGCCTGGTAACATTTATAGAAGTTTCTTCACCTATCTTATCCGGCTGTGATTTGTGCATATCAAACATGCAGGTGTTGCAGGGCTGCGTTTGTCACTTGGTGCTCTTTCTGTTCTGTATTTTATTTGTTCACTTTAATAGCTTAAGTGTTTTGCTCACTTTCTTTATCTGTATTTTCTGACATTCATCGCTCATTCATGAATGCACCTTTGTGTCCTCTTATCCTAACAGCCTGTCATATTGCAACCGTTCACCTTAACCTCTTTTTACTAACAGCACAATGCGAATGGACAGAGAATCACTACATTAGGCTTAGAGGGTAGTTTGCAAGACTAAGCCAAGTGTAGATCAGTCTCACAGCTAGATTCATTGCCAGGGGATAAATACAATACTTAAACAGACTCAAATCTATAGAGGCAGCTGAGTCAAACCCTCTAGGCTCATGCAGGAACATTCTGTTCTTGCATTGACTGGACTCTGCTGCAATTACTAAGGGGTGTGTTTTAATCTTTTGCCCTCCTTGAAAATTACCTTTTTTACAGAAATAATTTGTTAGCAATTGTGAACATTACATTCGAAGTGATGACATCCATTTGCACTTACCCATTAGAAAAAACAAATAACGAACGCTATCTGTTTAACTCTTCCATTTTTAGAGCTTTTTCATATTACCATGACAAGACCGTAGTTTTAACATGAGCTGGTTAAAATATGGATAATCTTTTAATACTTTATTAAAATTTGCATTATTTTTATAGACCAAATAAGACTTTTTATAATGTAATTTATCAAGTTATTTCTTAAACCTAATGTACAAGAAATATGTATTATTCATAGCTTAACTTCTCTGCCAAACCAAATTATTGAAGTGATTGTCTTATATGTATCTTGCCATTAAATACATTGATTTATTTTAAATAGGTTTGATAGATTAATTGTGAAATATTCCAAACCTAAACATTTGTGGGGTATTTCCCACTATAACAAGGATAAATTCTCTAGGAAAATCACGGAGGCACCGCACATCGGCACATTGAGCTCATATGGGTCTTTTACATTGTGTCTAAGCCTTAGCTTAGCAAAATCCTGCGAACCTGACAGGTTGAATGTCGGCGGGTCCTGTGAGTCTGTGACACGCAGGATCCACCTGTAATCTATCACATCTAAGTTATGAACTTAGATGTGATAGATGATAGGTGAATCCTGCATGTCAGAGACACGCAGGACCCACTCACACTGAACCTGTCAGGTCCGCGGGACTGAGGGATTCATTCAGTGAAAAGCAAACGGTACAGCTGCTCTGTATACAGAATACAGAACAGCTGTATCTCCAAAAGTAAAAGGAATTTATATTAAAAACATATTAGTAAGTTACACAAATTACACTCACTGATCTATTTTTTTAATTTTTTTTTGTAAAAAGCCCTCAAAGGTTTACATAGCCTTTAACCTTTTATGTGAAATAGTATAAAATGCTTTAGAAAACTTAAGGTATACAGCATCCACAGCCTCACCCAGGTTATCTCTGGTCTCCTTATAAATTTGATCAGCTAGGTTTGACAAGCTCCATATAAACCATTGCTAATACTCTGTGATTTTAGTTTCATCATGATACTATTGGATAGCATCCTTTCAAATGTTTTACCCACACTTGAGGTTAATTGTATTGGTATATAATTTCCCTTTTCAGTTTTTGACCCTATTTACACCGTACATACTGGCAACACATTAGCTATACGCCACTCCTGCATAATATAATAGAAATATTGTCTATTTTTGCGCTACAATAAAAAAAAATCTGCACTCAATACCCTATAATGACAAACTGAAAACAGAATGTTAGTAATCTTTGCTAATTTATTGAAAAAGAAAAACTAAAATATTGCATTAACATAAGTATTCAGACCCTTTACTCAGTACTTAGCTGAAACACATTTGGCAGCGATAATAGCCTCCAGTCTTCTTGAGTATGATGCCACAAGGTTTGCACATCTCGATTTGGGGATTTTCTGACATTCTTCTCTGCAGATCCTATCAAGTTCTGTCAGGTTGGATGGGGATCGTCGTTTGGCAGCCATTTTCAGGTCTCTCCAGAGATGTTCAATTGGGTTCAAGTTATGACTCTGGCTGGGCCACTCAAGGACATTCACAGAGTTGTCTCTAAGCCACTCCTGTGTTGTCATGGCTGTGTGCTTAGGGTCATTGTCTTGTTGGAAGGTGAACCTTCGGCCCAGTCTGAGGTCCAGAGCACTCTGGATCAAGTTTTCAATAAGAAT
The DNA here is from genome assembly GCF_050947455.1 of Rhinoderma darwinii. NCBI lineage: Eukaryota > Metazoa > Chordata > Amphibia > Anura > Rhinodermatidae > Rhinoderma > Rhinoderma darwinii. The sequence goes on along the minus strand of NC_134687.1, from coordinate 334,788,773 downwards.
ATCTCTGTACTGTTACGGCTATGGGGTACGTGGATCCACTAGGCCGCCCCGTCGTAGTGAAGTAGCAGCTGGCCAAACAATAGTCAATGATAGTCTATAGGACAAGAGTACCTGGATAGGAGATTTGGCAGGCACTTGGCATGGCAAGCACTTGGCGTGGCCGACACTTGGCACAGATGACACTTGGCACAGATGACACTTGGCACAGATAGTGAACTCGACACTCTACTTCACACTGGAACAAACACAATTACTGGATAAGGGATACAGGATGCGGGAACACAGCATACAGGATATAACTAAGGGACCATTTGCTAAACGAACATGGGTAGACTCAACAACACTCAGGCAAGGAGGAAGAGGGCAGAGTCCTTTTTATAGACCAGGGTGTGTAGGGATCATATTACAGATGTGCACGCTGGCCCTTTAAAGCTGGGAATAAGCGTGCACCCTAGGGGAAACAGTAGAACAGTGCAGCCGCGTGTGCTAGCATCTCCGGGGAGGGAGACTCTAGCAAGCTTTCAGTCTCATGCAGTCGCTGCTGCCAGTGAGTATAAGATGTGCTGGCGCTCAGCGACTGCGCGCACAACATTTACTTTGCTCCATTCATCTTTCCTTCAACCCCGACCAGTCTCCTTGTCCCAATTGCTGAGAAACACCCTCACAGCATGATGCTGCCACCACCATGCTTCACTGTAGGGATGGTATTGGGCAGGTGATGAGCAGTGCCTGGTTTCCTCCAGACATGACACTTAGAATTGAAGCAAAAAAGTAAAATTTTTATTTCATCAGACCACAGAATCTTGTTTCTCACAGTCTTAGAGTCCTTTAGGTGCTTTATTGTAAACTCCAGGCAGGCTGTCATGTGTCTTTTACTGAGGAGAGGCTTCGTTCTGGCCACTCTGCCATAACGCACAGATTGGTGGAGTGCTGCAGTGATTGCTTATGCGAAATGTGAGTTTTTCATTTTTAATTAATTTGCAAAAATGTGTAAAACTCTGTTTACACTTTGTCATTATGGGGTATTGAGTGCAGAATAATAGGGAAAGACTTAATTTTTTTTTAAATTTAGAACAAGGCCTCAACATAACAAAATGTGAAAAAAGTTAAATGGGCTGAAGACTTTCCTAACGCACTGTATAAAAGAAAAACATAGCATATGGTTTGTACCAACACCCCACAGCTGACAAGCTCTATTTCATGGGGTTGTCAAATGAAAATAACCTTTGCATCAAAAACTGCATTGAAAACTGCCTCCAAACGGCACATGTAAAGGTAGCCTTACTGTTTGAGAAGTATTATATATATTAAAGCGTACCTGTAGTTTCAGGTCATTTTTCAAAAGAAACTTATGTGTGTATTTGAGAAATCTGGCCATTATGTGACTTGTATATGGCATTTTTTTTTTTAGCAGTTTTCCCTTTTGCAGGCTCTAATTGTTAGTTTTCTCTGAGCTAGTGGGTGGAGCCTAACTGATATCATGTAGCACACCCTCAGAAACAGCAGCATTAAGATGATTGATACAGCAATACTTAGCAGTGCACCACTGGGGTGGAATAAAACAACTTACTAGAAACTGCAGCAGCATCTGTGTTTGTCTCTATGCCTCTCTCTCACTCTGCTACCTCCTCCCGTCTCTATAGACGTCTATGGGAATCTGTAACCTTATCCTTAGTGAGCTGATAGCCCGTCTCATGTTGATTAGACAGATTTAGCACTAAATTTAGAGTGAGTGAACAGTTTGGATGGGGGAGGGTGGGAAGTAGACTGGTAGGTGGAGAAGAGTAGATTTCTAACGTTAATCTGTTTTCCCTTAGTCCTAGCAGCAGCAGCACAATAATGGGGTATCTCTGCCCCTGTGAACTAGTAGGACAGATGGAATTTTTTTTTAAATCAAACTAATCAACTAGAGTCTCCTCCCTATATAAGGATGTCCAGCCCCTCCTACCATGTGATTTTTTTCTGTTCTTTGTACTTGGACAAGATGGGTTTGCACTGCTTGTTTGCATTGTGTTACTGTTTTCATGTTGCTATGCTGAACTTCTGACGTTCCTGTGAGATGTACGAAGGGTGTTTTAACCCTATTCAGTCTGTAGACTGCTGCTGCAACCTGCTATTTAGGGTTTAGCCTCTGCTACCATGTGTTTTTTTTTATAAAGTAGTAGGTTTAGTTAGGGCGGCAAGCTTGTGATGCTGCTAGGATTAAGGGAAAACAGATTAACAGTAGAAATCTACTCTTCCCTTACGTCCTGCAGCAGCACAATAATGGTGAAATAGAAAGAAGTATCCTCATCAGGAGTGCCCTCTTGACTTGTAGAACTCAAGATTGACAGCTCAAGAGCCGTCTCTTCAGAGAACCAAAAATTCAGCCTATAATGGTTAATAGATATTACGTGCAAGCTCCAAGCTGCACAGTAAATCTGATCCCGCAGGCTCAGCCTTTATTTAGCCCAAGAGGTGGCCACTGCTCTAGTCGAGTAGTTTTAGACTAAATGATGTGAATCGGAGATCTAACAATGTAAGCCAAACTACTGGCCTCTACACTTCATCTACCCAGGGTAGGTTTGGTGGATTTTAAAACATTGTCTCTTTCAGAAAACCAAAATTTTCAACCTTCCTAATATCTTACTCCATGCCCAATAGATCTCAAGACAACAGCAGAGATCTAGGAATGGAGATTATGTGTCTCCAGAGAGGAAGACACGTGCCAGAACATTAGAGGGGAGTTGACCTGATTTCAGGTTAGAAATGAGGAACTTTGGAGTGAAGCCTGGTAGTAGCTTCAGCAAGACTCTGTCCTGGAGGAATCTGATGTATGGATCCACTGATGACAAGGATTGAAGCTCCCCTGTTCTGACAGATGTTATGGTTATTGGCGGACACCCCTCATGTGCAAACCGTGCCGAAGCACAGGAGCCCAGTATAATATAATTGAGGGACCAAAACCATGCTCACAGTTACTGGTGCACCATTGGAATGACAAAACCTAGTGTGCCATGGTAAAGACATGTCCATCCAGTTCAACCGAGGGACGGGAAAAGGGAAGGTAACAATTTCTACACATAGGAGCTAATATTTTTTTGTTCTAGGAAATTATCTAAGCCTTTTTTAAAGCCATCTACTGTCCCTGCTGTGACCAGCTCCTGCGGTAGACTATTCCATGGATTCACAGTTCTCACAGTAAAGAAGGCTTGTCGCCTCTGCAGGTTGAACCTTTTTTTCTCCAGACGGAGGGAGTGCCCCCTTGTTTTCTGAGGGGGTTTTTACATGGAACAGGATTGCACCATATTTGTTGTATGCGCCATTAATATATTTAGATAAATTAATCATGTCCCCCCTTAGTCGTCTTTTTTTAAGGCTAAATAGGTTTAATTCTTTTAATCTTTCCTCATAACTTATATTCTCCATGCCCCTTATTAGCTTTGTTGCTCTAATTTGTATTTTTTCCAACTCCAGGCAATTCACGAACATCTTCCATAGACTGAACTATATTACATAGCTTGGTGTCATCTGCAAAAATAGAAATAGTGCTATTAATCCCATCCTCTATATCATTAATAAATAAGTTGAATAATAGTGGTCCCAGCACTGAACCTTTGGGTACACCACTTATAACCGGGGACCATTCAAAGTAGGAATCATTGACTCTCTGGATACGGTCCTTGAGACAATTCTCAATCCAATTACAAACTATATTTTCTAAACCTATAGTCCTTAATTTACCCATTAGACGTCTATGAGGGACAGTGTCAAATGCCTTTGCAAAGTCCAAAAACACTATATCCACAGCGGGCCTTCGGTCTAGGCTTCTGCTCACCTCTTCATAAAAACATATCAGGTTAGTTTGACCACTCCTGTCCTTAGTAAAACCGTGCTGGCTGTCACTTATAATACTATTTTTTGTCACATAATCCTGTATATAGTCCCTCAATAGCCCCTCAAACATTTGCCCCACGATGAATGTTAAGCTTACTGGTCTATAATTACCCGGGGAAGACCTAGAGCTCTTTTTGAAAATAGGCACCACATTTGCCCTGCGCCAGTCCCTTGGCACTATACCAGTCACTAGAGAATCTCTGAATATTATGAAAAGGGGGACAGAAATAACTGAACTAAGCTCTTTAAGAATTCTAGGGTGTAACCCATCTGGTCCCGGGGCCTGTGCACATTTATTTTATTTAATTTAGTTTGGATCATATCTACATTCATCCAATTCAGTATATCAACTGATATATTAACAGCACTGGCACCAGCTACATCAGCTGCTCTTTCTTCTGTTGTATATACAGAGCTAAAGAAACCATTTAGTAACTCTGCCTTCTCTTGATCCCCTGTGACCAACTCCCCATTACCACTATCCAGCGGTCCTACATGTTCAGACCTTGGCTTTTTTGCATTTATATACTTGAAGAATTTTTGGGGATTTGTTTTACTTTCCTTGAACACCTGCCTTTCATTTTGTATTTTTGCTAAATTTTATTACATTTTTACAGATTTTATTACGCGCTTTATAATTCAATTTAATTTATAATTTAAAATTTAAAAAGCTCTGCATTATTAGAAATGACCAGATCCAACAGAGCTTCACTTCTAGTCTTCCACAAACTGGCCCATAAAATTCCACTTCCAAGGGATTGTCACTGTCACGATCTGTGGGTATGAAGACCCACTGGGTCGTACGGCCATAGCCGTATAGCAGCTGGCCAATACAGAATACCAATAAAAGTTTTGTGTGGTTGTTATAGGAGAACTCGGCCCAAGGAAGAAGCTGCACCCAGTCATCATGCTGCCTGGAGATGAAGTGTCGTAGATAGTTCCCCTTGATTTGGTTGATCCTCTCTACTTGGCCATTGGACTGGGGATGGTAGGCTGAGAAAAAGTCCAACATTAAATCAAGGAGTTTGCAGAGGGCTCTCCAAAATTTTGAGGTGAACTGAATCCCCCGATCCAACACGATATGCAGAGGTAAGCCGTGAAGGCAGGATAATGTGTTGGATGAAGAGGTCGGCCAGTCGAGAAGCAGAAGGTAGACTGGTCAGCGGAACTAAATCAGCCATCTTTGAGAACCGCACAACCAATACGGAGGACAACCTGAATACCCCTTAAGATTAATGCAAAATAAAATAAATTGCTTCAAATACTATATCATATATTGGGGGGGCAAAAACCAATTGATGCCCATGACTATTAGTAACATTTGCTATGACTCATAATATATATTAGAACAAGAACCTAAGAACGGAGTCAAAACCACGATATTATAGACAAAATAGTAAATTTGTATTATTACATAACAAAACAATAAACATATATATAAGTGCTCACATATTAAAATCAAGGATGACTACCACAGTGTGGAAAAAATTGGAAGCCAGACACCTGTATATGTTGGGGTAATGTAATGGCATATGCATAAAGTAGATAGTACAAAAGTACATGAATAAGAGAGCAAGCAAATCACTAAACCTGGAAGACCATCCAAAAGTATGTGTTTGTGTAACAAGCTATACACGGTCCCAGATCATGTTTGTGAGGTTGTGACTATTGGTGCCACTTAGCACCTACCTCACATAGGTCAGTAATAAAGAAAAACATATGCAGCTAATGTAAATAGCTTACCCATAATGTATAGCACTATTTGTCTGGCATCACACCCGACGCGCTTTTCGTCTTTGAGAACCGGTCCACCACCACCCAGACCGCACTGCATCCAGCAGAGGGAGGCAGGTCCGTGACAAAGTCCATTGCTATATGCTGCCAGGGAGCATTTGGCACAGACAGCGGCTGGAGCACGCCAGCAGGCTTGGAGTGAGCAACCTTGTTAACCGCGCACACTGTGCGGGACGAGAAAAAGTCCTTGATGTCTTTAGGCACCGTGGTCCACCAGAAATGATGAGCAATCAGGTCTCGGGTTTTACGGGCACCCGGGTGACCTGCCAGTCTGGTGCTATGTCCCCAGCGAAGGATTCTTCTTCTGTCTGCCAAGCACAGAAAAGTCCTCCCCGGAGGGATGTCTCTTACTTGTAGAGGGTTGACAGAGATAATGCAGGACGGATAAATTATATTTTGTGGAGACTCCATGGTGTCCTCTGTCTCGAACGACCTGGACAAGGCATCGGCCCTCACATTCTTGTTGGCAGGGCTGTAGTGGAGCTCAAACTGGAACCGGGCAAAGAACATCGACAACCTGGCTTGATGGGGGTTCAGTCGTTGGGCCGTCTGGAGATAGGTGAGGTTATTGTGGTCAGTAAATATAAGAATGGGATGAACTGCACCATCTAGTAAATGTCTCCACTCCTCCAGGGCCAATTTCATGGCCAGTAACTCCCGATCCCCAATAGAGTAGTTGCGCTCTGTAGAAGAGAAAAGTTTAGAGTAATAGCCACGTACCACTGCCTTGCCCTTGGGACCTCTCTGGAACAGAAGTGTGCCAGCACCAACAGAGGAGGCGTCCACCTCCAATGAAAACTGTCGAGATACATCAGGATGGTGGAGGGTAGAGGCTGACGTGAAGACACTCTTCAGGCTATTAAATGCGGATTCCGCTTCTGGAGTCCACACCTTGGCGTTCATGCCTTTTTTGGTGAGGGTTCAGATGGGAGTTGTCAGTGAGGAGAAGTTTGGGATGAGCTGCAGGTACAAATTTACGAATCCCAGGAAACGCTGTATGGACCTTAGGCCTTGAGGATGTGGCCATTCCAGGACGGCCTTTACCTTCTCAGGATCCATCTTAAAGCCTTGATCCAAGATGATGTAGCCCAAGAAGGGTAGAGCATTTCTCTCAAACACGCACTTCTCCAGCTTGGCATACAGGCGATTCTCCCTTAATCGCAGCAAAACTTGACGGACATGTCTCTGATGAGTCGTCGGGTCTGGAGAAAAAATTAAGATGTCATTGAGATAGACCACAACACAAACATAGAGGTGGTCACGGAACATATAATTAACAAACTCTTGGAAGACCACGGGAGCGTTACACAGACCGAAGGGCATCACCAGGTATTCATAGTGCCCGTCTCGGGTGTTAAATGCCGTCTTCCATTCGTCACCCCGGCGAAGCCGGGTTAGGTTGTAAGCCCCACGCAGGTCTAGTTTTGAAAAAATCTTGGCTCCTCGTATGCAGTCAAAATGTTCAGAAATCCAAGCGATTGTCACTGTCATGATCTGTGGGTATGAAGACCCACTGGACCGTACCGCCGTAGCGGTATAGCAACTGGCCAATACAGAATACCAAGTAAAGTCTATAGTTCAAGCAAGGGTACCTGTGGTTTAGACAGTAGCGATCACTAGGCTCAGATGGGACCTTGGCAGCAGACACCAGGCGTGGTGCAACACAGCAGACAGATCGGTGGTACAACACGACTCCAACTCTTTAAGGTACAGAAACAAAAACCTATAGTTCAGAGTCTGACACACCAAAATAACTTTAAAATAGAACATTTATTGAATACATCTAAAAAATACCACAAAAGTTAAAACAGAGATGATATCCACAGTACAGAAAGACAACCAGATTAATTGTATATAATAATTCCAGATATATGGGTAAAGGGCAACACTGTTCAAATACAGGAATACATCCACAATGGGTTACAATTGTGTAAAGTAATATACATATTCTAATACATTAACCAGCAAAATAGGCTATTCAGCATTAACCAGCAAAATAGGCTATTCAGCAAACAGGGCAAATCTCCCACGTATGTATCACTCTCACATCTTTAAAGTATAAATTAAGTAAACATCAACACCATGCACAAGTAAAATACATGGCTCTATTTAAACAGACACATGAAATAGGAGCAGGGCAATAGCTGTAATGTCCGCCCCATTTGCAGACACTCAAACACCCATTAGGTAGAATGTGATAGAAAGAAACTTTTTGCTGGAAAACAGGCATATGCTGGAAGCGGAGTTCATACCCATAGTAACAGGTCACCGTCTCTGGTGTCAACCCCGACGCGCGTTTCAGCCCGGAAGCCTTCGTCTGGGGGTGGTCTTTAAGGTACAGGAACAAGGTAGCACGGGATACAGGATACAAGTAGCAGGTACAGGAACAATGGGAACCGGAAAACACTAAGGGATCATTTGCAAAGACTAACACGGGTAACACAAACAACGCTCAGGCAATGAAGGAAGGGGCAGGGCCCTTCTTATAGTCCACGGTGATAATGGGAGCAATCAGCCAATCGAAAACATATGTGTGTTCTGGCCTATTAAAGCCAGGAATGAGCTTGAGCGCGCACCCTAGTAGTCACTGCAGGAGAGGACGGCCGCATGTGCTGCCATTTCTGGGGATGAAGACGTCTGCAGGATGATAGGAGTCTGCGACCGCGGACGTTACAGCAACTATGACAAAGGGAGAGAATGTTTCCACCTTGGCGCTGAACCTGTTGGCCATGAGATCGATCTCTGGCACTTCCCACATCCTGCTGATCTGCTTGAAGATCTCTAAATTCAGAGACATTGTTCCTGGACTGTTAGCCTTTGACTCAGTCGGAGCCTTGCATATATACAGCAGAGGATGGGTAGATTCAGCTCTGTCCATATCAAGATCTTTCCCACCTTGATGAGAAGGGTTTCTGATCGGGTACCACCCTACCTCTTTGTGTTCCTTTAAGATCAAGAATATAGAGCTTTAGAGGGGACTCTTTGAGGCCCGGTCTGTCTACCACTCTAGTAGTATTCCCAACTTATTTGAGATGCATCTGTAATCGACAAGATCCTTTTCTCTGGACCAGGCACTTCACGTCCCAAAGATGTTTCCACATCTGATGGATTTATGAGTTTGGAATTACAGAGTGCACCTATTGTTCAACCACTCCGGGTTGTATTACCTTTCGGTTCTGGATCTCTCTCTGGAGGGGTCGCCAGTGCCCTAAGGCCCAAAGAACTACCTTTGCAGCTGTTGACATAAACCTAAGCCCCCCCGCTGCCAATATTCTTTCCTGCCAAGCAAGCAGAAGAGAGAATATCTCCTGGGAATTTATGACAAAGCCTAAGAACGTCCTTGTTCTTGCTGGACCAATGTCTGACTTTATTAACCAACAGCATTGGAATTGCTAGACAGTAGTTTGAGGGTGGTGAATCAAATAAATCGTCCAGGTCTGGAGCCACAGGTATTCCCTGCGTTCCTACAGGCAGCTATAGTGGTCACCACCTTAGAAAAGGTGTGAGGAGCCAAAGAGATCCTGAACAGAAGAGCTGTGAATTGCAGGGAGCTTGACACTGCCGCATATCTACACAGCTGTACTTTGCCATTTTTTTCTGCCTCCCAGAAAATCTCTATGTGAAGGCATGCATCCTTCAAGACTAGGGAGGCCATGGATATAATTGTCTCCTATTTGACTTTTCTTCTTTCTGAAGAATAGGAGGTCGATACTTTTCCTTCTAGGAATTGTAGAAAGGAGACATCCAGTATGACCTGATGTAAAGGAGCAGTACGGGAAATGCTTCCAGAGAAAGTGTATTGAATAGCCTGACTGCCTGATCTTCAACCGTAGGAAGGGTTATACCTTACCAGCTTCAGAATAGATTTGGAGGCGACCCCTACAAGAAGGGATCCGGCGTCAGAGTTTAGTGTTTCTGGTGTCAGAAGTGCAATCAGAATCACCGCCTCCAGGGGGAAATGCGACTCAACGCAGAGCCCTAGACTGCTCGGTCATCCTGATTGACTTTAAGGGCTATGGTGCCTCTTAATTCCCTTCTAGGGAACACTTGGTCTGCCTCAGTATTGACTTCTGTGATGTGAGAGGAAGTTTCACATTGAACTACCTGAACTGACTGCGGTAATGATTCTACCTTCTTGTTAGAGAAGCTCTCTTAACCCTTAGTCAGCTCGGACCCTAAGAGTCTATTGACTCATACTTTAACTCACAGATGCTGTTCTTGGAAGCATTAACTGCGATTCAGAGTTTAAGCTAGAGAGAGTGTCTGCCAGTGGTAGAAAGGGCCATCCTGTCTGACAACCTTACCTGTTGGGATAGAATCACCCAGGTAGTCAGGGGTCAAATTGATGATATCATCTCATGTAGCTCCGCCATTTATATTACCTTGGCTCTGTTAGAATCCATTTTTGGTGAGTCCTGGAGATCTCCAGAAATCAGTGAAACTAGGAACGAATTCCCAGCCAGCTCTCCCACGCTGGTACTTGCGAGGATTCAAGCTGAGAAACTTCTGTGATCTGACGAGAGCAGGCACCTTCAGCTTAGCCCACCATATTTAGCTTAGCTGTAGGATAGTTCTTTTTTATTTTATAAAAATAAAGTCTTTGGCTGTCAGGAAATGCTGGGAGTTTGTTTTCCACAACAGCTGGAGTGCAACAGGTTGCTGTGCGATCCTGTGGTCCGTAATGAACTGCGCTACTGGCCCTGCTCAACAGCGCAGGCCCTTCAGGCGCACACTTGGATTTGACTGATTAAGCAGGTGCACTCGCATGGACGGTCTTGGAGGAGGACCTCACTGCTCAAGTGTAGCTCATCCAAGGAAACATGGACCGTATTCAAGATGTTTCCTCTTCTGCCATCATAGCTTTATTCCAAAGCTTCATCCACTTAGAAGGCCCTAGGCCCCTAGAGGTGGAGACGAACACTTCCCCCTGGTCAACATCCTGGTCCCTTGACCGGAAGGACTTCCACAATTTCCATTAGAATGATAAATCCTCTTGAGGCGCTGCTCCTGGCAAGGCTTAGAACTTTCTGAAGAAGGGATCCCAGTTTTTCCATTCCACATGGATATTTGAACTGTCCTTAAATGACCTGGTCTCCCATAAAGGTGCATGCCAAGGCCTTAAGCTGCAAAGCTTCTGTAATCTCACACAGGCGGGCACATTAGTCTAACACAGCCATGGTTCCTAGATACAGGCAGGGGAATATCACAGTCCCTGCAGCTACTGTACTCTCAAATGGAGGTTGCTTTTCCTTTTAACCCCTTCCCGACATTCACAGTATATATACGGCACACGCCGGGTGGGGGAGTATGGAGCGGGCTCACGGGCTAAGCCCGCTCCATAGAGACAGTGTGTCGGCTGTGTGTTACAGTCGACACTTCCGGGTAATGAGCAGGATCCTGCTCGAGCGCGATCCCGCTCGAGCGCGATCCCGCTTGTTTAACCCATTAATTGCCGCGGTCAATCGTGTCCGCGGCATTTCAATTACTATAAACAGGGAGACAACCCCTGTAACGTTTCAACGCCCACAACCACTGCGAGATTGGAAGGTGCCGTTGGTTGGCATGGCAGCCTGGGGCCCTGATGAAGGCCCTAGGTCTGACAAGGCTTCATAGTAGACTGTCAGAATCACTATATACTGAAATACTAGGGGGACAAGTAAAAAAAGTAAAAAACAGTATAATAAAGTTTTTTTAATAAATAAAAAAAAAAATTCAGTTAAAAAAAAACAACTTTTCCCATTTTCCCTCAAGCACAATGTAAAAAAATTAAAAAGCTAACATAAATGGTATTGACACGTCCATAAAAGTCTGAACTATTACAATATATCATTATTTAGTCCGCACGGTGAACGCCGTAACAAAAAAATTAAAACCATCAGAATTGCTGTTTTTTGGTCACTTCATCTCCCACAAAAAATTTAATAAAAAGTGATCAAAAAGTCTCATTAACCCCAAAATGGTACCAATATAAACTACTGCTTGCTCCGCAAAAAATAAGCCCTCATACCGCTAAATCGACAGAAAAATAAAAAAGTTATGGCTCTCAGAATATGCTGACAAAACTCAAATTTATTTTTAACAATCAGTTTTTTCCTTGTAAATGTAGTAAAACATAAAGAAAACTATATAAATTTGGTATTGCCGTAATTATATTGACCCGCAGAATAAAGTTAAGATGCAGTTTTTTACCGCACGGTTAACGCCGTAAAAACAAAACCACCTAAAAGATTGAGGAATCGCTGTTTTTTTCCTATTCCACCCCACATATATTTTTTTTTCTCATTTCCGACTACATTATATGGTACAAAAAATGGAGCTGTGAAAATATACAACTCGTCCTACAAAAACCAAGCCCTCATACGGCAATATTGATTGAAAAATAAAAAAGTTATGGCCTTTGGAAGATGGGGAGGAAAAACCAAAAGTGAAAATCCTAAAAATGAATGCAGAGGGAAGGGATTAACAGCTGGGGCTGCACACAGACCGTTGTTACACAGCAGACATGCTCCAATATGTCTGAGTATATTGCTCCTTCTCTAGCAGGCAACTGTTTCTGCTGAGGGTCGATCTTGTATATGCCGCTGGACAGATGAGGGGCACATGTCGCAAAAGATAAGGTACACTACAGTACACAGGACAAATTACAGTGCACCTGTCGAGCTCTCTACTGATAGGATGGGGGGCGTTTAAATAGTGACTCCTGCTAAAAAGCCTGTCGGGGTGGACGCTCTCCATTGTGGTCTTGCAATATGGGTTAGTATTGTATTGAGATATTTTTTGGATATGTCCCTTTGATACAGTTGTAACACCATAAATCATATCCGGCACTTATGTACTTTACTATTTGCACAAACTCATACTCCTACTGAATTTTTTTGTAATGATTTAATATTACTCATTGATGGTGTCCCTTTTTTGTTTTAGGACTCATTTTAAATGTGTTGTGTTTAAAACTTTATCAATAAAGATATAACTTTTTAAATAGTTGCTCTTGCACTTCTATTCTTTGTAGGTTAATAAAATAGTAATGTGAAGTGTTGCCGATATTCCATGGACATACATACTGGAGAGATTGATTTCTGCTGCCAAATGATTGGTGTTGGTCGTAATACATGCCCTCCACTGTAATTTATTTAAATCCTTTTATTTTACTTTTAGGGCACTAGAAGGCTTATAAGTATAGCAGAATTTTTTTCCACATTATCCAAAAATTTCCAAAATCTATTTCAATGCGACAGAAACCTCTGACAGAACCCCTCAGCGGAAAGGAACGGTGATGTGAACACAGCCATACGCCTATGATTGGCTCAGTATGACCATTTCAGCATATGATATTGGCTAAACTAGAATCAACGTCACATTGTAAACGATTTGCTGAAATAAAGCTACTCCTTTTTAAAAATATATTATTATAATTGCTTTTGTAAATAAAGCTCAGAGAAGGATATTTGAGTATACAAGCAAAGTCTCTGTGTCTCTTACTTCTCTCCAATATATCGATATAACCTATGATTTGGTTCTGGATAACTTTCCTGGGTGGAATGGGTTGACATACCCCTCTAAAACTTCAGTCTAATACATATTTTGGACATGATGTCGTCAACAACTTACTTTACCAATTCTGCTCTTGTCCATCGCTGCCAGTCTACTAAGCGCCCCATCACTCCTGTTGCCCCACCGTTCATGCTGATGAGATGTTCAAAGTGACAACATGTGACACAAGTTGATTTGCCACTATTTTCTAGTAACTACTGTTTTTAAGATGAAAGGATTAAAAAAAAACATATAATACCTTTTTATACTGAAATGTATGTTTCCTGTAAGCATGATGAACACTGGATTTTTAAAACAGAGAATTATATTTTCTTTGGTTTTGGTATTCTGAGTTTTAGGGGCTATACTGCAGGTCTATTGGTCTTTTGCTTTTTCTGTAAATTAATGTGATTTATTTGCAGTTGAAACAACCATACTTTCCTACATTTTTTACTTGTCATAGTTTATTGTATTTGGCCGTATACACTCACGCAGAGCATAATTTAGAAATAAAAATGACATGCACAAGTACAATGTAATGTGTGCACAGTTTAGAGTTGCCATTTGGCCCGAGATTAAAGAGAATTATTCAGCCAGATAGTTCTTAAATTTAGAATGGAAATTACATATCACAAACCAATTAAACAAAAATATATACTAGTCCTTCTCAATGAATTAGAATATCATCAAAAAGTTAATTTATTTCAGTAACTCAATTCAAAAAGTGAAACTCATATATTATATAGATTCTTTACACATAGAGTGATCTATTTCCAGCATTTTCTTCTTTTAATGTTGATGATTATGGCTAACAGTCAATAAAAACCCAAAATTTAGTGTCTCAGAAAATTTGAATATTATATAAGCCCAATTTCAAAAATGATTTTTAACACCGAAATGTTGGCCTACTGAAAAGTATGTACAGTATATGCACTCAATACTTGGACGGGGCTCCTTTTGCATGAATTACTGCATCAATGCCGCGTGGCATGAAAGCAATCAGCCTGTGGCACTGCTGAGGTGTTATGGAAGCCCAGGTTGCTTTGATAGCGGCCTTCAGCTCGTCTGCATTGTTGGGTCTGGTGTCTCTCATCTTCCTCTTGACAATACCCCATAGATTCTCTATGGGGTTTAGGTCAGGCGAGCTTGCTGGCCAATCAAGCACAGCGATACTGTGGTTATTAAACCAGGTATTGGTACTTTTGGCAGTGTGGGCAGGTGCCAAGTCCTGCTGGAAAATTAAATCATCATCTCCATAAAGCTTGTCAGCAGAGGGAAGCATGAAGTGCTCGAAAATTTCCTGGTAGACGGCTGCATTGACTCTGGACTTGATATAACACTTATTGAGATACAGCTGCTCTGTATTCTCTATACAGAGCAACTGTATCTAGCGCTAAATCCTGAACTTGTCAGATCCGCGGGACTGACGGGTTCAGTGAAAGCGGGTCCCTGACACGCAGGATACACCTGTTATTCATCACATCTAAGTTCATAACTTAGGGCCAGTTCACACAGAGTTTTTTGACACATTTTTTGACGCGGAAACCGCGTTGGAAAACGCGCCAAAAAACGGCCGAAAATGCCACCCATTGATTTCAATGGGAGGCGGAGGCGTTTTTTTCCCGCGAGCTGGCACATGCCCTATCTTCGGGCATTTACGCCTCTGACCTCCCATTGACCTCAACTGAATTGACTTATTGACTAACCTTTTATTATTTTTTTTTGGAGGGGGAATGGGAAAAAATAGCAATTTTGCCGTTGGATTTAGCCTTTTTTTTTTGGTCATAACAATTTCGGGGATACCATATATGTGTCGTTTTTATTTTATTTTATGGCAAAAATTATTATTTTTTTTTTTAATGTGTACCCTTTTATTAATTTTTATTTCACACTAATTATTTTTTTAGTCCCACTAGGAGACTTCACTATGCGATCTCTAGATCGCAGATATAATGCTTTGGTATACATTGTATACCAGAGCATTATTGCCTGTCAGTGTAAAACTGACAGGCATCTATTAGGACATCTCTCTGGCACGTCCTAACAAGCATATAGCCAGGGCAGACCTTGGGGCCTTTGTTAGGACCCCGACTGCCATGGCACCCCATCAGATGCCAGCAATTGCATTTGCAGGCCGCCATTGGGTGACAGAGGGAGCTCCCTCCCTCTGTAAACAACTCAAATGCAGCGGTCATCAGACAGCCAAGACCCGGCTCCAGCCTGCACGGGAGACCTGCACGTGAAAAGGCGGCGGCCTAGAATAAAGCCCCTTAATGACCGCCGTGAAAAGGCGTATCGGTGGTCATTAAGGGGTTAATATAGAACTTAGAGGAATCTCTTGCTTCCTTTAAAATAGCATTCCGGTCATGTAACATTCTTAACGTAGCCAATACAGGTCTTATGAAGGTGGTAGGGATTTTGTATGGACCCTAAGTGCACACATATTGGATCTACAGCTCTCCAAAAACTATGTCTGCATAAATCCTTAAGCAGTTCGCTATGTTTAAGAATATTGTTACAAGTAGTTGTAAAAATTATTGTGCAGACCCCTATATTTTAGTTCTGATACTATCAAAGTGCTTTGGTTTCGACCTTTGGCCTCAGGTTTTGATTTGTTGTGGGATTGGGATCCGATTTCACATAAGTTAGATATCCTACGACGGTCCAAACCTATGTATTTGATCACTGGAAAACAAGGCTTCCCATGTCACCTCAGACAAAGCTGTTTCACCAGGTTAGACTACCAGATGAGGAGGGTTGGCAGGAGAGGAATACTCTTCCTCCCCTGGTGCACATAGTTCTAGTGGTAGCCATACGTTGTCTGCTTTTTAAATGGCTAAGATCTTATTGGGGTTGAAGCGCATAGAAGTAGAAAGACGAAAAGACTCAGGGGCCGAGAAGCTGTTCACCAAGTGGAAAATCTTTATTGAATCCCACTTTACTGCTCTGGAAATAACAGCCATGGTCAGACCATTTCAATACAAACATGGTACAACAGGGAACAATTAAAACACACTCTTGGTGGGCTGCAACTCATGTCTTGACTTGGGGTAATCTTCCAGGGTTATTTGCTCACGCTACTTACAAAAGTCACTAGAACTGGTTTTAGGAGGAGGAGGTGAGGATTTTATGCTTTTGCAATTATTTTATTTATACTGTTTTATTAGGATGGTTTTCTATGTGATCTTTGTATTTGTTAGGAAATTTGAAAATGCTTCAATAAAAATGATGTTTTTTTAGAAAAAAAAAAGATACTTATCCTAAAAAAGGAAAATAAATAATGTTTGAGGTGATTTTTTTGCCATTTTATTAATATTGGACATCAATTACAGTAATTTGCATTGGGTAAAGACCAGCATTTCTTAGTAGAAGTGTTAGGGACCATGATAAGCTATATACCGGTACCAGTGGCTTTTCTTTGAAAAAAAACCAAAAGAAATGGTATTGTCTTTTAGCCTTCCCACATACCTCTATGGCATTTAAGAAATTGGACATAGCTGAGTTTTAAAAAAATAAAAATATTCTACCATACGCTCCACAAATAATGCCCTTATACAGTGCCAAAAATACAACCCTTTACAACCCAAATATCGACAATCAGAGTCAACATCTCACACACAGAGATCAGAGAATATAGTCTTATAAATCCCAAATAATTTACCATATAGATCCTAAATACCAACATGAGGTGACCAAATAATAGTGCCATGCAGTGGAAAAATAAAACCAGCATTCAATGTCTAAATACTGCTACATACATTGGCAAAATAATGCCACCATGCAGTGTATAAATAATGCTGCCATACAGGACGCAAACAATGATATCAAGCACATTTACAGTATTGGTTATCATCTTCCAAAACGTACATGTAATAAAGGCTAGCATTTGTTAGTAGAAGTGTGTGTTATGTACCTCAATAACCAATATAGTAAGAAACTGAACTTACCTCGGCTTTAACTTTGGACACATACCAATTTGGCATTTAATGCACCTACCTCAAGCCCTTCCTTCCACAGCATACCTGCAGCTTGGAGAGTTAGGTCCGGGAGGACCGAAATGTCCTTATCTTATATTTGTGCTTTACACATAATTTTTCCCTTTTTGACCTTTATGGAAACCAGTTGTTGAAGTACAAATTCAATAAAAATCACTTTATGCATGAAATTTCTGAAGAGTGTGCCATGGTTATCTTTTTCTGTTAACTCTGGACTCAGCAGTCATACTTTGCAGCATTATCCACTCTGCTAGAAAGAGTCCTTGCTTGTTCGAGCTTTGCTCAGCAATGTGTTTTTGCGTATAGTGATTAGTTAATGGATTGTACTTACCTTGTGGCCAATCAGAATAATTGCTACCCTATTTTAACTTACAGCCTAGTAATTCCTGTGCCTAAATATTCTGGCTTTTCAGTGATCCAGCTTTTCTGTGATTATCTACTATTACTCTCCTTTTGTACCGAACCCTACATTACATCTGACCATGGTTGAGTGAGTTTTCTACTGTTTATCAAACCATGCATTACATTTGACTATAATTGAGAACATTTTGGTGTGCTCCTCCTATTGGATTCTAGATCTGAGAACCAGCACTGAATGGCCACTTTATAAGAGATGCCTGCCCTTTCACAATTGGAGCTTCCCTGTATGGAAATTAGACTCGTAACCATAGAGTGCAGCATAAAATCAAGTGAGCAAGTTTTATGTGGATTAGTTTTAGTGTGAATTCTCAATACAAAAATCGAGCAATCTGAGCAATATCAAACAGTCATGATCATCGGTGCTAGACTAGACGGGGTCAGTATTTCAAGTACTGCCCACCTTGTGGGGTTGTCTTGTGTAACGGTGTCGAGAGTATACCGAGATTGGTGTGATCAAGGAAAAACATCCAGCGAAAAGGGAATCCTGTGGACATCAACAACTCATCGACGAAAGGGGTCAGAGAGGAATGTCATGTTTGAGTGCCATTGTTGTCTAAGGGAAACAAAAAGTTAAGACTCCAGTGGGCCAACGAGCACAAAAATTAGATCACTGAGAGTGGAAAAATTAATCCAGATTTTGGAGCAAGCAGCGCAAATCGATGAACCCTTCCTGTCAGGTCTCAACAGTTCAGGCGGGTGGAGGTGGAATAATGGTATGGGGAATGTTTTCTTGGCATGACACTTGTGGATGGACGTTTGAACAGTAGGGCTCACCAGGGGCATAGCTAAAGGCTCATGGGCCCTGGTGAAAGTATTCAGCTTGGGCCCCCCTACCCCTCCCCAACACCACCAGACCCCTGCACACGCCTATGCTCAGCTGCCTTACCCAACGGACCCCATAATTGCCCCCACAGTATAATGCCTCCACACAGTATAATACCTCCCATAGCTGCCCCCACACAGTATAATGCCCCCCACACAGTATAATGCCCCCATAGCTGACCACCACAGTATAATGCCCCCATAGCTGCCCCCACAGTATAATGCCCATATAGCTGCCCTCACAGTATATTGCCCCCCATAGCCCCCCATACAGTATAATGCCCCCCATACAGGATAATTCCCCCATACAGGATAATGCCCCCCATAGCTGTCCCATACAGTGTAATGCCCCCTCAGCAGCTACCATATGAGCCCCCCTCCTCCCATACCCAGTATAATGCCCCCATATATATGGTACCTAATAGAAAAACAATAACATAATTACTTACCTATCCCTGTTCCCATGACTATGGAAGATGTTCATGAATTACAGGCAGATTTAAACAAACGAAGTGTTTGGGCGTCCACTTGGCAAATGAAGTTTAATGTAGATAAATGTAAAGTTATGCATCTTGGTACCAACAACCTGCATGCATCATATGTCCTAGGGGGCGCTACACTGGCGGATTCACTTGTTGAGAAGGATCTGGGTGTACTTGTAAATCATAAACTCAATAACAGCATGCAGTGTCAATCAGCTGCTTCAAAGGCCAGCAGGATATTGTCGTGTATTAAAAGAGGCATGGACTCGCGGGACAGGGATGTAATAATGCCACTTTACAAAGCATTAGTGAGGCCTCATCTAGAATATGCAGTTCAGTTCTGGGCTCCAGTTCATAGAAAGGATGCCCTGGAGTTGGAAAAAATACAAAGAAGAGCAACGAAGCTAATAAGGGGCATGGAGAATTTAAGTTATGAGGAAAGATTGAAAGAATTAAACCTATTTAGCCTTGAAAAAAGACGACTAAGGGGGGACATGATTAACTTATATAAATATATTAATGGCACATACAAAAAATATGGTGATATCCTGTTCCTTGTAAAACCCGCTCAAAAAACAAGGGGGCACTCCCTCCGTCTGGAGAAAAAAAGGTTCAAGCTGCAGAGGCGACAAGGCTTCTTTACAGTGAGAACTGTGAATTTATGGAATAGCCTACCGCAGGAGCTGGTCACAGCAGGGACAGTAGATGGCTTTAAAAAAGGGTTAGATAATTTCCTAGAACAAAAAAATATTAGCTCCTATGTGTAGAAATTTTTCCTTCCCTTTTCCCTTCCCTTGGTTGAACTTGATGGACATGTGTCTTTTTTCAGCCGTACTAACTATGTAACTATGTAACTATGTAACTATATGACGGGTGGAGGATCCTTCTCCTCCTCTGCACTGTGCTGTGACTCGGTGCAGACGGGCGCGATGACGTCACTACATTGCGCCTGCCTACGACGAGCCGCTCGCAGCACAGTGAATGCTGGAGAAAAGGCTCCAGCATTGAACCCAACTGATTGTGCGTCCAGCGGACGCAGATTCAGTTGGAAGCGGGACCAGCGCGGTGAGCAACGGCTTTTGGGCCCGGTCACAGTTGCGACCGTTGCAACCCCTATAGCTATGCCACTGGGGCTCACCTAAGGATTGTGGCTGGCTGAGGACATCCCTTCAGGGCAAAAGTTTACTGTATGGCAGAAGGACACTTTAGCAGCAACTGCAAGAAGTTATCCTATCCGCACGAGCCAATATTAAAACAGAACAATTTCAACACATAGAAAAATCTATGCCACAATGAATTGTTGAGGTTCTGGAGACCAAAGGAGGTCTAACGCGCTGCTAGATGAGTGTCTATAATAAAGTGGCCATTCAGTGTATATACCTGTAGACAAAGATTTCCATTGCAAAACTTAGTACAAACATTGTACTTCACTTTCTACTGGATGGCTGAAAAGTAAAACCAATCAAGAGGTAAATTGTGTTTCTGGAGAATTTATAGATTTGACACTGTATGTTATAAGTGGATAAGTATCCTAAATATAAATGTCAGCCTCTGTATCTCATAGCACTAGTGATTGAAATAAGTCATACTGGGGAGATAACTGTACAGTAGAAGGAAGAAAACTTTTCTGCATTGCAAAAGCTCAATCTTTTGTAAAGTTATAGTCATAGAATATCTGTGTAGACTCCGTTACAGAATCAGGTCTCCAGATATAATAGTTGCTCAACAATTTAAGATTAGAGTTTTATTGCATAGTTGACAATCATATTTGATGGGGCTTAAGCCACAGTGGGCTGCCATGTGTAAAAATCGCATGTATTTGCCATTCAGAGGGTTATTACAGATAGATCCCATTGTTAGATATTAAACTAGCAGTACTGGGGTTTATTGCTATATCATGTAATAGTAGTTGTCAGGCTGGAGGGAGTTTTCCTTCACTTCACTAAGGCTTTATACACACACAGCCATATTACAGATAAGTGTTTGACAGATCTGAAAAACGTCGCCCATGGCTTGTTATGGGCCCCTACTGAACCTCCATATGTCTTTAACTTTATACTGAGGCACACCAAAGTTTTTTCAAACCTGTGGTACCTGTTAGAAAAAAACTTTGTGTACTCCTTTAGTAAAAACAATTAGGATATGCAGCAGAGCATGCTGTACTACAGAGAAATCCTCCCCTACCAGCATTGCCTTCACCAGAGAATTCTGTTCCTCAAAGAGGGACAATACAGTAGCACATGGGGACACTGTGTACCACTTTACAGGGTCCATACAAGTGACTTGCATCTTAAAACGAAATAGAATCTGAGATCACATTTTCAAAGTACATGCATAATGAGTTTAAAAATATCATATTTCAAAGAAGAATTATAAGAGAAATAAAACTCATTGGTTAAATTTTTGGGAAACTTTATAGAGCAGAACAAATATTGTAGCCATGGCTACATTATCCAGCATGTAACAGGTAAAGTTGACATCAGTCCCCCAAGAGACTCTCGATTCCATTATAACAGACATTTTTGTTTGCCAAACAGGATGTCAGTGAGGTCACTGCAATTCAAAGTCAGATTCTAACTCGGATGTGGTTTGTTCATCTTTGTTCACATTTTCCTCACTGCACATGAAAGGCTTTCTGTCAGACACTTCTGCTCTTATACTAACAAATGGCCTGCAATGACTGATGTGATGAAAAATGACTTGTGTATGAATGACAAATATGTGCAGGCTGTACTGTATGACATCTGCTTAAAAAGAAAACAAGAAGAGGCTGGACGCAGCTGCAGGCTTAAGGGAAGCCGACATGACCGTCCTGGTAGGGAAAGGGTTAATGTTATGAGGTGAGGGAAAGTTGAAGGAGCTGAAGGAGGGACGGGGAGGAGTTAAGGGGGACGGGGGGGCCGTTACTGCGCTTCCCGCTGTTTCTCGGCATTGAGCCGGAAGCAGCGGGAGGAGTAACACACACTAAGCAAAGCTCCCCGTTGCCCGGTTTTTTAGTAATGGCAGAGGCCCTGATTTTAGAGCGGCTGCGTGCCGCTGCTGTGCACCACGGTCCCGGATGGCTGGAGGAGACCGTGGCTGCATTAACGCGGATCCCGGACGCCGTTTCGCCACGCCGGGCACGGCGTTCGGGGTCTGTTGTAAGGGACAGGCTCCCCTCCCCCGGCCCCCTTACGAGCATGGCTATGGCGGCGGGGGGGGAGTCGGCAACAACCGCTCCTGCGCTGGGCAGGCAGAGAGCGGTGCCAGGGGTGACGGCGATGCAGGCTGTGTCGACCCGTCCCTCTCGGCGGTCCCGACCTCCAGAGCGCCTTAGTCCGGAGGTAGTCCCGCGGACACGGCGTCGCAGAGGGAGCCCGATCCCGGACGCTGCAGGCCAGGCAGCTGGGAGGACCGCCCCTTCCCAGGCCCTGCGTCCTGGCAGGAATCCCAGGCCGCGACGGGGTCCGGCGGTAAGCAGGGAGTCGCAGGCTGGGCTCCCTGTCACCCCTCCCCCATCAGATGGAAGATGTCGAGAGCAAGGTACGGCCGCCCCGCATGGTGATGTTCCGGCCAGGGGGCAGGCTTCGTCAGGATCGTCTAGACGGGCGACTAGATCTGCAGCGACGTCGAGGCAACAGGTCCGGTCGGAAGTCTGGGTCCCGGCGGTCGGGCGGCAGGTTGCCGGCCCATCGGTCAGCGCGTCCTCATCCCCTTTCCGAAGATGTCGTTGGGAGGGACAGTCGTCGGCGAGAGAAGAATTGGAGGAAGGTGAACTGGACGTGTATCGTCGAGGTCAGGATGGTCCGGCTGACGGGAACACAGCGCCTGTGCAGCCCGGTGAGTGTATAACTCCATTATTGTCTTATCCAGCGATTTTTATGTCGGGTGTCGGCGGGGGGGGCTGCTAGCATAGCATCGGGGGCCGGTAGTGGCGCGGGCGGACGCGACGGAGCGGGTTTGGCAGATTTAGTGGGTTGCTTACGGGAGCTGGTGGGGCGCCTGGATAGGGCCGCGGCGCCGGTAGTAACGGAAGTGTCCCCTGCGGTAGTTTGGGAAGGCCCCAGGGACGTGGGATCGTTGCAGGCGCGTCCTGTGGTGGCGGTTAGAGAGGCGGTCGCGGTGTCGGTACAGACTGAGGCACAGAAGGACGGCGATCGAGTGCGCATGGATGATCGTGCTCGGGGGGAGGTGTATGTTTGTTTTGAGGGTCCGTTGGGGGCGCATTTAAAGCAGGAGGTGCGTGATCGGATCTGGAAAGATGAATATGTTGAAATTTTTTCTCTCTTGCCGCTGGCTAAATTTAATTTGGATAAGAGCAAGCGGGATGAGAGTACAAAGGACGAGGAGGAACGGCGGCGGTATAGGCTTATCCCGCAGACGTTCGTTAATTGGTCGCAGGCGTTCGCCATATTGGCTAGTGTGATAGGGGAAAAGGCGCCGGAAAATTGTTCGGCGTTATTTTGTTATTTTGATGCTATTGGGGAGGCTCATAGGGCGTATGGGGGTCAGGCGTGGCTGCGATATGATGAGCAATTCCGTCAGCGGAAGGCGGTTCGGCCGGCGATTCGGTGGGACCAGAAGGATATTGCTCTCTGGTTACGGGTTACGGCTCCGGTTAGGCAGCCCTTTCCCGGGAGCGGTGGCCAGGGAGGCCAGTCTAGTCAGAGTGGACAAAGCGGCGGGGGAAAGGCGGGGTTTTGCTGGCAATTCAATGAAGGCCAGTGCAAGTTCGGGGCCACGTGCAAGTTCAAGCACGTGTGCTCCGAGTGTAATGGTGCATCACACGGGGCGGCAAAATGTCTGTGAAAAAAGAGGTCAGGGAACCAGCACGGGGCTGGTCAAGGGGGTGTCGCCGGTGAGGGTGGAAAGGATGGCCCCTTATCTAAGTGAGTATCCGGATAGGGCGGCAGCTAAGTTGCTTTATGAAGGGTTTAGTGTTGGTTTTGTTATTCCTCCGCCTCCTTATGAGGTTCCGGTTACGCGGAGAAATTTAAAATCGGCTTACTTGCAGGCGGAAGTCGTGTCGGAAAAGTTGTTAAAAGAAGTTTCGTTGGGGCGCATGTCGGGGCCATTTGGGGAGGCGCCGGTGAAAGATTTAGTTGTGTCCCCTTTGGGTATTGTCCCTAAACGCGAGCCCGGAAAGTTTCGTTTGATTCAACATTTATCGTATCCCAAAGATTCGTCGGTAAATGACGGGATTGATCACGAGTTGTGTTCCGTAGTTTATACCTCATTCGATAAGGCGGTGGGGTTAGTGCGGGCTGCGGGTCCGGGGGCGCTGCTAGCAAAAACCGACATCGAGGCGGCGTTCAGGTTGTTGCCGGTCCATCCAGAAAGCCAACGGCTGTTGGGTTGTTTTTGGAATGGGGCCTTTTACGTGGATCGGTGCCTTCCGATGGGGTGTTCTCTTTCTTGTGCATACTTCGAGGCGTTTAGTAGCTTCGTGGAGTGGGTTACGAGGGGAGTATCCGGGGTCGATTCGTTGATCCATTACTTAGATGATTTTTTGTGCGTTGGCCCGGGGGGTTCGCCGGTTTGCGGTAACTTGCTTCATGCCCTGCAGAAGGTGGCGAGGGATTTTGGGATCCCTTTGGCGCCGGAAAAAACGGAGGGCCCGGTAGCGACGATTTGTTTCTTGGGAATCGAAATTGACTCGGTGGCAATGGAGTGTCGGCTCCCGGCGGATAAGTTGGGTGCTTTGAGGCTGGAGGTGCGACGGGCTTGTAGAAGGAAGAAAATGTCGCTGCGGGAGCTTCAGTCGCTGCTGGGGAAGTTGAATTTCGCATGCCGGATTATGCCGATGGGGAGGGTGTTTGGTAGAAGGTTGGCGGCGGCAACGGCGGGAGTGCGGGCGCCGCATCATTTTGTGCGGCTCAAGGAGGAGCACCGAGCTGATCTTCAGGTTTGGGATGACTTCTTGGGCCAGTACAATGGTCGCTCGCTATGGATGGCCCCAGCGCAGGATACGAGTGATCTGAATATTTTCACGGATGCGGCTGGGGCGGGTGGCTTTGGAGCTTACGGGGGAGGTCCGTGGTGCGCAGGTCAATGGCCGGCTAGCTGGGTGTCCAGTGGATTGACGCGGAATCTGGCCCTGCTCGAGCTGTTTCCCATCGTGGTGGCGGCTACCATTTGGGGGGACAGGCTCAGGGATAAGAAGGTCCGTTTTTACTGCGACAACATGGGGGTGGTGCTTGCCATTAATAACATCACGGCGTCCTCTCCTCCGGTAGTTCAATTGTTGCGACATTTAGTGTTGGTGTGTTTGTCGTTGAACGCGTGGGTGGTGGCGGTGCATGTCCCGGGTGTACGGAATTGTGTTGCTGATGCTCTTTCTCGCTCGCAGTGGGACCGGTTTCGGCAATTGGCCCCGGGAGCGGAACGTCTCGGTTTGGCTTGTCCGGATCATCTATGGGATCTGGTATCGGTCCCGTAGAGCAGCTGTTACAAAGGTCTTTGGCGCGCACGACGTGGGGTGCTTATGCTGCTTGTTGGAGGCAGTGGGAGGAGTGGGTAAGAGAGTTGGGTGATGTCAATACGGATAGAGACAGGTTGGTGGCACTTTTGTATTGGTTAGGGGATGCCTGGGAGGTGGGGTTTTCAGTAGCGAAGGTGAACCGGTTCATATCCGCGGTGGCGTTTGGGCTTAAGTTGCGGGGCTTGCGGGATGTATCGAAGGAATTTCTGGTATCGCAGGCTTTGAAGGGGTTGCGCAGAGGTAGGTTGGAGGCGGATAGTAGAAGGCCGGTGTCGTTTGCTTTGCTTGGCTTGTTGGGCGGTTCATTAGCATCGGTATGTCGTTCTTCAGATGAAAGGGATTTGTTTCGGTTGGCTTTTTCGTTGGCGTTCTTCGGAGCATTTAGAATAGGTGAGTTGGTGTCGCCAAGTACTAAACAGGCAGGGGGGCTGAGATCTGGGGAGGTGAGCCTTTTTGCAGATCGGCTGGAGGTATGGTTGCGTAGATCAAAAACTGACCAATTAGGGAAGGGAAAACTGATAGTTTTGTTCGCTCTCCCGGGGTCGGTCATGTGCCCAGTAGAGTGCATGCGGGGTTTTACAAAAAACAGGGGGTCTCCAGATTTGCCTTTGTTACGTCATGTGGACGGGTCGTTCTTGTCCAGGTTTCAGTTTGGAGCGGTTTTTAAAAAATGTTTGACGGCGGTGGGGGTTGCGGCAGGCTCATATTCATCTCATTCCTTCCGGATTGGCGCAGCAACGGAAGCAGGGCGCTGGGGGTTGGATGATGAGGGGGTGAGGCGTATTGGTCGTTGGGAGTCTAAAAGGTTTAAGTCCTATGTCCGCCCCCATATGTTGTAATTTTGTTGTTTATGCTTGCGAATGTTATATGGTGGTGCCTAACTGTGTTTTCCGTTTCAGATTCGCCTCCTTGTCTGGTGTGGTTGATGGGTCATTCGTACGTGCACTGGGGGGCTTTGAGGGCGGACGTCCGCCCGGATGGTCGCCAGTTGCGCATTCCGCGACAGGATGCGGTTGTGCATTGGCTGGGGTTTAGAGGTATGTCGTGGAACAGGGTGTTGGCGGAATTCCAGACATATGTGCGGCTTGATAGGGTTCCGGAGGTTTTAGTGTTGCACGTGGGTGGGAATGACTTAGGAGTCCGCCCTTTTCGTGAGTTGGTGCGGGATATCAAACATGATTTGTTGTGTTTGTGGGTATCTTATCCCAAGTTGGTGGTAGTGTGGTCGGACATAGTCCCAAGGAAGCATTGGCGGTTAGCTAGATCGGTGGAGAGAGTCAATAAGGCTCGGATAAAAGTTAACCGGGCGGTGTCCCGTTTTGTGGCGAAGAACGGGGGCATTTGCGTGAGGCATAGGGATTTGGAGTCAGGATTGGGGAATTTCTGGAGAAGTGACGGGGTTCATCTGACCGAGGTTGGCATTGATATTTGGAGCTTGGCGATAGCAGAAGGCATAGAAAGGGCGGTGGTGGTGTGGAGGAACTCACAGGCTTAAGGTGGTCAAGGCCTGTTTCGCGGTGGCGGGGGGAGTCCTTGAGGCCAGTCAGTACAAAATGGTGGGGGGGTCGCATCGGGGGTATGCGTCCCCCAAAAAAGGTACATGGTTGAAGACTTCATCGGGTGTTATCCCTTTGAAGTGGTCTTCTGGTAGAAGGTATGTCACTTGAAGGCTTCATCGGGTGTTATCCCTTTGAAGTGGACTTCTAGTGGTCGGTATATCACTTGAGGGCTTCATCGGGTGTTATCCCCTTGAAGTGGACTTCTAGTGGTTGGAGCCATCTGCAGAGGTGAACGGTGCTTCCGAGCTGGTTTACGGCTGGAGGTAATTAGTGGTTTGCAGATGGCTAATTCGGTGTGTTCTTGAAAGGAACATCTGAAGGGGCTTCAAGGACTTCCTCTGCTCGGGTTAATGTTAACGTTTAATTGCCCATGTTGGGTCATGTGAATTATTAGGAGGAATTCTCTGGTGGATTCCTAACTAGTTATCCGAATGTTTCGGATTTAAATTGTTTTTATAAAACTGTGAAATTAATAAACGGCTGCTGTGGCCATTTCACATCCAACCTCGGTGTCATGTGTCGTTACTAAATGGGGGTGGGGGATAGTATGGTCTAAGGTTAACACACGACTCTACCTAGGCAGGTCAAGAAGAGGCTGGACGCAGCTGCAGGCTTAAGGGAAGCCGACATGACCGTCCTGGTAGGGAAAGGGTTAATGTTATGAGGTGAGGGAAAGTTGAAGGAGCTGAAGGAGGGACGGGGAGGAGTTAAGGGGGACGGGGGGGCCGTTACTGCGCTTCCCGCTGTTTCTCGGCATTGAGCCGGAAGCAGCGGGAGGAGTAACACACACTAAGCAAAGCTCCCACCCTCCCACCCTTGTTTTGTTACTCCTTAGGTCTTATGTACGTCCGTCTATGAGCGTTGTGTGTTATTTTGTGTGCTTATTTAACATGTTTTTCTTTTTTCCGGAGTAGGTTCTGTTGTCATGGCAGCTGGCGGGGGGAGTCCTTGAGGCCAGTCAGTACAAAATGGTGGGGGGGTCGCATCGGGGGTATGCGTCCCCCAAAAAAGGTACATGGTTGAAGACTTCATCGGGTGTTATCCCTTTGAAGTGGTCTTCTGGTAGAAGGTATGTCACTTGAAGGCTTCATCGGGTGTTATCCCTTTGAAGTGGACTTCTAGTGGTCGGTATATCACTTGAGGGCTTCATCGGGTGTTATCCCCTTGAAGTGGACTTCTAGTGGTTGGAGCCATCTGCAGAGGTGAACGGTGCTTCCGAGCTGGTTTACGGCTGGAGGTAATTAGTGGTTTGCAGATGGCTAATTCGGTGTGTTCTTGAAAGGAACATCTGAAGGGGCTTCAAGGACTTCCTCTGCTCGGGTTAATGTTAACGTTTAATTGCCCATGTTGGGTCATGTGAATTATTAGGAGGAATTCTCTGGTGGATTCCTAACTAGTTATCCGAATGTTTCGGATTTAAATTGTTTTTATAAAACTGTGAAATTAATAAACGGCTGCTGTGGCCATTTCACATCCAACCTCGGTGTCATGTGTCGTTACTAAATGGGGGTGGGGGATAGTATGGTCTAAGGTTAACACACGACTCTACCTAGGCAGGTCATGGCGTTATGAATACCACATTATAAACTACAGCGTGTTAAGAAGTACGGAATATGCTACAAATAAAATTGTACTTGATATAATTGATTGCTTTGATTGCTAATCATTTTCTCTTTAACCCCTTCCCGTCGTAAACATCTTTCAGATTTTAATTTTCATTTTTTCCTCCCCACCTTACAAAAGCCATAACTTATTCATTTTTCCGTCGATATAGTCCTATGAGGGCTTGATTTTTGCGGGACGAGTTGTAATTTTTTGTAGCGCCATTTATTGTGCCATATAATGAACTGGGAAAAGGGAAAAAAAATTATTTGTGGGGTAGAAAACGAAAAAAAACCTGATTCCTACATTGTTTTTTGCACTTCGTTTTTACAGAATTCACTCTGCAATTAAAACAACATGTTAACTTTATTCTGTGGGTCAATACGATTACAGCGATACCAAATACATATAGTTTTTTCTATGTTTTACTACTTTTACAAGGAAAAAAGTAAAATTTATTTTGTGTCGCCAAATTCTGAGAGCCGTAACTTTTTTATTTTTCCGTCGATTAAGCGCTTATTTTGTGCGGGATAAGCTGTAGGTTTTAATCATATCATTTTGAAATATATGCAAGGTTCTGATCACTTTCTATTAAATTTTTTGTGGGAGATGAGGTGGCCAAAAAATAGAGATTTTGGCATTTAAATTTTTTTTTTTTTTTTTTACACGTACAGTTTAATAATGATATATTATTTAATAATAAGTTTAATAATGATATATTGTTTCGACTTTTACGGATGCGGCGATACCAATTATGTTTATTTATTTCTTTTTTTACAATGCTCTAGGAGGAAAATGGGAAAAGGGTTGTTTTTTTTTAACTTTTTATATATTTATTTATTTTTTACATAAAAAAAATAACTTTATTGTACTTATTTTTACTTTTTTTTATTATACCCCTGAGGGTTCTTCAACCGGGGGTCGTTGGATTGCTTGCAATATATACTGCAATTCTAACGTATTGCAGTATATTTTCTTTCTGACAGGCAGGGCTTAATAGGAGCACAAAGATGGCAGACCTGGGGGCCTTCATTAGGCCCCTAGGCTGCCATAGCAACCATCGCCACCCCGTGATTGCATTGCAGAGGGCGCGATGAGCTGCTATAGAGGGTCGTCCTCTCTTTCTAATGATTTAAATGCTGCGGTCGCTATTGACCACGGCATTTAACGAATTAAAAGAGCGTAATCGCGCTCGTTACTGTGAACTGTCGGCTGTAACATACAGCCGACACGCTCATTGTATGGTGCGGGCTCACTCTGTGAGCTCGTTCCATACTTCCTGTACCCAGCTATGACATAGCCAAACGTCAAATGTCAGGAAGGTGTTAACCCCTTCCTGCTGTAGCCACTTTTGAACTTCCTGACAGAGCGTTATTTTTTAAATCTGACATGTTTCCCGTTATGTGGTAATAACTTTGGAATGCTTTTACCTATCCGAGCAATTCTGAGATTGTTTTCTCATGACACATTGGACTTTATGTCAGTGTCAGAATTTGGTCGCTACATTCAGTATTTAATTGTGAAAAACACCGAAAAATTGCAAAAATTAGCATTTTTATAAATTTAAATGTATCTGCTTGTAAGACGGGCAGTTAGACCACACAGAATAGTTGCTAATTAACATTTCCCAAATATCTACTTTAAATTTGCATCATTTTTTGAACATCCTTTTATTTTTCTAGGACATTACAAGGCTTAGAACTTTAGCAGAAATTTCTAAAATTTTCAAGAAAATTTCAAAAAGGTATTTTTACAGGGACACCTTAAAGTATTCAAAACAGCATTTAGAAAGTTTCTTAACGCTTTAGGCGTTTCACAAGAATTAAAGCTAAGTAAAGGTAAAATTTACACATTTCATTTGTTTTGCAGAACTTCATTTTTAATAAAAAAAAAATCTGTAACACAGAAGGTTTTACCAGAGAAATGCAACTCAATATTTAGCCCAGATTATGCAGTTTTTAGAAATATCCCACATGTGGCCTTAGAAGCAAAGGTACACCTAGTGGATTTTGGGGCCTTCTCTTCATTAGATTATATTTTAGGCTCCTATGTCAGGTTTGAAGAGGTCTTCTGATGCCAAAACAATGGAAACACCCCAAAAAAGACCCCATTTTGGAAACGACATCCACCAGGAATTCATCTAGGGGTGTAGTGAGCATTTTGACCCCACAGGTGTTTCATAGATTTTATTAGAATATGGACGTGAAAATTCTATATTTAAATTTATTCCAATAAAATGTAGATTTAGCTAACAAGAAAACAATTTCCACAAGTAATAAAGAAGAAAAATCTGTCATACATTTGCAAAGCAACTTCTCCAGAATACGTAAATACCCCATATCTGGTCATAAACTGCTGTTTGAAGTGAAGGTGCGCCTTTTGGCTTTTGGAGCGCAGATTTTGCTGGATTGGTTTCTCGGCACCGTGTTGTATTTTCAATGCCCCTTAGGTACCAGTACAGCGGAAACTCCCCAAAAGTGACTCCATTTAGGTAACTATACCCCTTGAGGAATTAATTCTATGGGTGTAGTGAGCATTTTGACCCCACAGGTGTTTCATAGTTTTTATTAGACTTAGGCAGTGAAAATAAAAAAAAACATATTTTTTTCAATAAGATGTATATTTAGTTCAACATTTTTATGTTTCTCAACAAATAAAGGAGAAAAAGCACCCAAACATTTGTAAAGCAACTGTCACGAAGGGTCTGTGGACCCACTGGGCCGTACCGCCTTGGCGGTAAGGCAGCTGGCCAACAGGGCATAACTGAATGTCTATAGTTTGTATAGGTACCTGTGGCAGCTCAGACAGCAGCAAGGCAGGCTCGGCTGGGACTAGGCAGCAGGTAGATGTCAGGCGAGGTGAAGCAGGTCAGACGTGGATACAGCACGACATGACTTTGGCACAGCACAGTGTCGACCAGGATGGTATGGAATGCTAGGAACAGGAACTGGAACAGGAACTGGAACAGGTAACACACTAGGAGGCCATCACATAGACAAACTAGGGAACAACAACAACGTTCAGGCATCGAAGCAGGGGGCTGGACCCCTCTTATAGTCCAGGGTACTCACGGGTCAAAGTTCATCAAAAGGTCCGGTGCGCGCTGCCCCTTTAATAGCGGACACGAGCGTGCGCGCGCACCCTACGGGATCCGGCTGAGGTGAGTGGACGCGAGCGTTGGCATCTCCTGAGGAGGAAGCTGGGGCCAGCGCTTGCCGACTCGTGGCTGCGACTGTCAGAAGGGGACCGGAGTTGACAGCCCGCAGCCATGGACATTACAGCAACTACTCTAGAGTACAGAAATGCCCCATATATGATCATAAACTGCGGTTTGGGCACACGACAGGGCTCAGAAGAGAAGGAGCGCCATTTGGCTTTTGGAGCACAGATTTTGCTGGATTGGTTTCTTGGCACCATGTCGCGTTTGCAAAGCCCCTGTGGGACCAAAACTGTGGAAACTCCCCAAAATTGACTCTATTTGGGAATCTACAGAGGGCACTATGGCACTATCTACAAAGGGCACTGTGGCCCCATCTACAGAGGTACTGTGGCACTATCTAAAAAGTGGGCATTGTGGTACTATCTACATGGGGTTGTGTGGCACTAACTACAATGGGCTTTGTCGCACTATATACAGAGAACACTGTGGCACTATCTACAGAGAAAACTGTGGCACTGTCTATCGGGGTGTTGCACCATCTACAGGTGGCACTGTGGCATTATCTATAGGAAAAAGTGTGTGGCAATATATACAGGGAGAAGTGTGTGGCACTATCTACAGGGGGCAGTATGGGGCACCATTTAAAAGGGGCACTGAGTGTGGCACTATCTACGGCGGTTTTTATGCTACCACTAATGGTCAACACATATCCCCTAGCCCTAGTGATAAAGTGAGACATCACCTGCCTGTATACAACCAGAAAACCAGAGAGATATACTGGCCACCATAATAGTTGTCAGACAAACTAGTGCAGAAAGTTTTGTATGTTTATTTATATGCAGAAATTCTGAGAAGAAAGCCATGCCCCATTAGCCACACCCACCAGATAAACCACGCCCCATATGAAACACCCACCGGATAAGCCACACCCTAAGTGTACCCTGAAAAAATGTTCAAATGTTAGCAACATTGACATGAAATTTAGAGTTACATTTTAGAAATCTTGGCAGTCTTGATTTATGGTAGAAATGAGTCATCACAAACCCTCTAAAAGTGTTTTAACGGCTATGGTGCTGTGAACTTGCACCAATTTGCATACTACGGAGCTGCAGAGACTTGGAGCTGCAGGGACTTTGTGTCTTGCCGTACAAAGCTATGTAGGTTACCAGATGTATGGAGCTTATCTTCCATAAAAGCAATGCATCTGGGGAGAAAAGCCGTATGAAATGCAAAAGTTTAGGCCCCATGCGCTGCTACCGGTGCCCTATTACAGCTTTTTGCAAAACAGTCATAATACAACAATGGGCAAGTGTACTTACTCAATTTTGTGCTCATGTGTATTTGTTAACTTGGAAACGTAACATGGTTTCCAGCTGTTATGGTCCATAAGTGCCAAAAAAACCTGTGCATGTTGAAATGACATTCAGTAGACTGTACTACTGAAGTATTTAGCTATTATTTGCTTGAGTGAGTGCCATTAAATAGCCTTTATAGTTCATGTCAAATTTCTGGGGCCTTTCTTGTCAACAAAACATTTTCCCTCTGCAGAACTGTCACTCAATAGAGAGTTTTTTGTACTTAACTCAGAAGGTTAAGATTTTTTCTAAAATTATAAGTGGCACACCTATCAGCCATCATCATTTATATGCAGTATATGGGGCTGTCCCCAACAATAATCTATATTATTCTCCTCCATTGCTTTCTGGGTTCCGTTTATTCTGGCATTCACCGTGCGGTAAAAATTACCCTTTACTCAGTACTTAGTTGAAGCCCCTTTGGCAGTGATAACAGCCTCCAGTCTTCTTGGGTATGATGCCACAAGGTTTGCACACCAGGATTTGCGCATTTTCTGCCATTCTTCTCAACAGATCCTCTCAATCAATCTCTCTCAGGTTGGATGGGGACCGTCGGTGGACAGCCATTTACAGATCTTTCCAGAGATGTTTGATTGGGTTCAAGTTAGAGCTCTGGCTGGGCCACTCAAGGACATTCACAGAGTTGTCCCTATGCCACTCCTGTGTTGTCTTGGCTGTGTGATTAGGGTCATGGTCTTGTTAGAAGGTGAACCTTTAGCCCTGTCTGAGGTCCAGAGCACTCTGGATCAGGTTTTCATTAAGAATATCTCTGTACTTTACTCCATTTATCTTTCCCTCAGCCCTGACCAGTCTCCCTGTCCCAGCTGCCGAAAAACACCCCCTCAGCATGATGCTGCCACTGTATCATGCTTCACTGTATGGATGGTATTAATCAGACGATGAGCAGTGCCTGGTTTCCTCTAGACATGACGCTTAGAATTGGGGCCAAGAAGTTTAATTTTGGTTTCATCAAACCACAGAGTCCTGTTTCTCACAGTCGGAGAGTCCTTTAGGTGCTTTTTTGCAAACTCCAGACGGGCTTTTGTGTCTCTTTTATTGAGGAGAGGCTTCTTTCTGGCCACTCTGCCATAAAGCCCAGATTGGGGGAGTGCTGCAGTGATGGTTGACTTTCTGGAAGTTTCTCCCATTTGCACACAGTATGTTTGGAGCTCAGCCAGAGTGACCATTGGGTTCTTAGTAACCTCTTGCACCAAAGCCCTTCTTCCCCGATTACTTAGTTTGGTGGGGCGGCCAGCTCTAGAAAGCTCTGGTTGTTCCAAACTTCTTCCATTTAATAGTTATGGAGGCCACTGTGCTCTTAGGAACTTTCAGTGCAGCACGATTTTTTTGTACCCTTCTAAAGATCTGTGTCTCCACACAATTCTGTCTCTGATCTCTACAGGCAGTTCTTTCCTCCTCATGACTTGGTTTTTGCTCTGATATGCATTGTCAGCTGTGAGACCTTATATAGACAGGGGTGTGTCTTTCCAAATCATGTCCAATCAAATGAATTTACCACAGGTGGACTCCAATCAAGGTGTAGAAAGATTTCAAAGATAAGGGCTCATTCAGACGAACGTGATTAACGTCTGTGTACTGCGCATGCACACGGACCCATTGATTTCAATGGGGTCATTCACACATGCAGGAGTTTTCACGCAGTGAGAGTCCGTTGCGTGAAACTCACTGTATGTCCTATATAGGTGCGTTTTCACGCACATATGCGCCCATTGATGTCAATGGGTGCGTGAAAACCACACATTGCACACGGATGCACAATTCAATTGAAACTAATAAAATAAAAAAAAAGATGTGCTTTGCGAGTCAGTGAATAACGCATGCCACTCGCAAAGCACACTGCTGCATAACGCAACACACACGGACCAGATTCACGCGAGTGAATCTGATACGCTCGTGTGAATGTAGCCTAATCTAGAGAAATGAGAGGCCCACAGAGCTAAATTTCAACGGTCATATCAATAGGTCTGAATACTTATGCCCATGCAAAATTCGTTTATTTTTTATTTTTAATAAATTTCGAAAAATGTCTAAAATTCTGTGTTCACTTTGTCATTATGGGGGAAACTTGAGTTTTTTTTTAATTTTAGCACAAGGCCTCAACATAACAAAATGTGAAAAAAGTGAAAGGGTCTGAAAACTTTCCAAATGCTCTGTAGTACGTCTTTGTGAGCTGTCTTCAGGCTCATGAGGAGTACCGATCACAGCAAAAGATGCACTGTGCTAAGCTGAGTGCTTCTGCACCTTTGTTTCAGTGATGGTGCGGGTCTCAGCACCAAGCCCCCACCGATCCAAACTTTCCAAAGTTTGATGAAAGTGAAGTTACTCTTTAAAGGGGTTGTCAGCTTTGGAAATCTCTACTTGACAGAAATGTCCTTTGACAAAAAGCAGATCACAAGGTGTCCCCCTGATGGGACTCAAATTGATCAGCTGTTATCTGTGAGAAAACCTCACAGTAAGGGCAAAGCCACACGTGGCGGAATTGCTCTTGAATTCCGCTGCGGACACTCCGCAGCGTTAATCCGCAGCGGAGCCGTTTCTCCATTGACTTCCACTTCTATTTAGTAGGGTTCGTTTAGACGAGGCTGAAAATTCCGCTGCGGAGCATAGGCTGCGGTGCGGAATTTGGTGTCCGCAGCATGCAATGGATGTTGCGGAGTTGTGGCGGACTGGTTGCGGACTCATGGCGGAATTTCTCCATTGACTTCAATGGAGATTCTAAATTCCGCAATGAAGTCCGCAGCTGTCATGAAAATGTTATATGTGCTGCGGATGTGTCTTGCTTTTTTGACATGACATTTCTTCATTCTGGCTGGACCTATGTATTTCTAGGTCTACAGCCAGACTGAGGAAGTCAATGGGGCTCCCGTAATTACGGGAGCGTTGCTAGGAGACGTCAGTAAATAGTCACTGTCCAGGGTGCTGAAAGAGTTAAGCGATCGGCAGTAACTGTTTCTGCACCCTGGACAGTGACTACCGATCCCAATATACAGCAACCTGTCAAAAAAATAGAAGTTCATACTTACCGAGAACTCCCTGCTTCTGTCTCCAGTCCGGCTTCCCAGGATGACGTTTCAGTCTAAGTGAGGGCTGCAGCCAATCACAGGCTGCAGCGGTCACATGGACTGCCGCGTCATCCAGGGAGGTCGGGCTGGATGCCGAAAGAGGGACGCGTCACCAAGACAACGGCCGGTAAGTATGAAATTCGTTTACTTTCACTAGGGAAAGTGCTGTCCCTTCTCTCTATCCTGCACTGAGAGAAGGGAAGCACTTTTCCCGGAGTCCGCAGCAGCTAGTCCGCATCAATTTACTGCACATTTTGGGCA
Source organism: Rhinoderma darwinii (assembly GCF_050947455.1). Lineage (NCBI taxonomy): Eukaryota > Metazoa > Chordata > Amphibia > Anura > Rhinodermatidae > Rhinoderma > Rhinoderma darwinii. The sequence continues at coordinate 334,752,371 of NC_134687.1, read as the reverse complement.
GATCCGCCGCAGAATCTGCAACGCAGATTCTGTGCGGCATTGATGCGGACAGTTGCGGAGGAAATCCGCCACGTGTGGGCATGCCCTAAGTGTTTAATATTCCTGCAGCGCCATCACATGGGAAATTAAGAATTACATAGTGTACATTGAAATCAATGTGCTGGCTGGGTAATGCAGGACAGCTCTTCCAGAGCGAGAGATGCTCTTTGTAACTACTCTCCACGCTGGCAGAAAGATGAGGATCAGGAACAGGGGATCTCCCTTTATTAACTCAGAGTTCCCTAATGGAGAATATGGAAATAGAATTTTGTCATGTATTTTACTTATCCCACATTTACTGCAATATAAAAATTTAAAAAATATATATAATTACATTTTTACAATTATTTGTTAAAGACTTTTGCATATTTACACTCACTTATTTTTAAAATTTCTTAACATTTACAGTCTGGGCAAAATTAGGAACACCAACTGTTGTTTTCAATAGAAACAATTCTAGCAGTTAAAAGTCTTTTTTTTTTTTTTTTTTTAAATTGTCCAAAAATCTTAACAAAATGTCATCTAAAGGAAGAAATATTAAAAATAATTAAAAAAAATAAAATTTCTATTCAAGTATTTTTTCTAGAAACAAGCACTTTTGCTATTACTGTACATAAAGGTTGTTTGTTTTTTTTAAGCAAAAGTAACTAAAAAACACTAGGCCTTCTATTTAAATAATATTCGTTTTTTTCATATGTTCCAAATTTCTTGCGCTCCTAACCAAAATTTCGACAGGATGTGGCAAAAGGAATTTCCATAACTTATCCAAATATAGTAGATTATTTTGATGGACGGATGAAATGGAGTTAATATAAAATCTACATGTCACTTCAAAGTACTGTTGAAGTAATCTGCTTCCCCTAATATCTGTAATATGCATTTAAGTAAACCGTACTAGTCAATTAGAATTAATAATGCAGTTAGCGATCATTGGCTACAACAGTCATGTCAGAAAACAGTTTTAAAACATTACTACTGGTGTAAAGTTTAGTTCTCAGGGCAGTTGAAGTTTGAAAAACATATACCATACTAAAATAGGACTATACGGAAATTATTCAAGCCAAAAATTCTCTCACATGAAACATTTCATAGTGTTAATTGTTATTGTATATTCAATAAACCTACTACGTATAGAAGAAAATTGGTTTTCTGGAATATAGCTTTTGATCTAATTTTTAAACACTAAAATTTGATAAAATGCTTTTTGTTTTTTTGTTTTTATTTTTCAAAAGCGGACATAGTAGTGCCCTTATTATCTTATCTACAGCGCTGGAAGTCATTTATAAACTGCAAAATATAATCGTTTTATGTGTATATTTATGTACACCTACTTCCTTTACTGATTAGCACATTTCAAAGTAGACTTAGTTAGTTCACGTAATTCAATATTAAACTGTAAAGCCTAAAGTGGTAATTTAATGAAATGTACAACAAGAAGCCTTCTCTTTTACCACTGCCTCTAATTATCACCATATAACCATATTACAAATCTGTACCTGTTTGGTGTGGTACACGACACTAATGTTATCCTTTGAATGTTACTGAAGCTTCGTGTGACGCCATATTTTTTTGCAAAGTGTGGAAAGCCTGGCAACAGCAACTAAAGGTAGGACAGGGGGGCCCATTTTAGAGATATTTGGGGTTCTCGAGGTGGAAATACCATCAATTTTGGAGATGGAAATACCCCTCTAAGCCCACTAGAGCAGGCTGAAGATAATAAGAGTTCTATCACCGTTGTATCTCTCTTCTCCGATAGTACAAAACTGAGCTTCTAAACCCTTTAGGCTGTGTTCACATCTGCATCTGAGGCTCTGGTTGCAGATTTGGTGAAAAATTACAAACAAAAATAGCGCAGTGTCATGATCTGTTGGTATGTGGACCCACTGGGCCATACCACCGTAGCGGGATAGCAGCTGGCCAAACGGTGTACCAAGTCAATGTATATATCATCCAAGCACAAGGGTACCTGTGGTAGTTCAAACAGTAGCAACGGCTAGGCTCATATGGGACCTTGGCAGCAGATACCAGGCGTGGTATAACACAGCAGGCATGACTGGTGGCACAACATGATTCCAACTTTCTAATGCACAGAAACAAGGTAGCACGGGATAAAGGATATAGGTAGCAGGTACGGGAACACTGGGAATAGGATATCACTAAGGGACCATTTTCAAGACTAACACGGGTAAACACAACAACGCTCACGCAAAGGAGTAAAGGGGCAAGGCCCTTCTTATAGTCCAGGGTGATCATGGGCTAATAGATGATTATTTTCATGTGCGTGCGCTGGCCTTTTAAGGCCTGGCTCGAGCATGCACGTGCACCCTACAGAACACAGCAGAACAGAGCGTAAGTGAGCGCTATGGCCGATAGGGGAGCTGAAGGAGGGGATGAGGCAGGGAAAGCCTCCAGCAGCGTGGAGTGGAGGAGAGACGATGCACCGACTGGGAGCCAAGGGATGCCATGGACTGGGGAGGACATGACAGCGGGAGAGGGTGGCACCAGCCATGATAACTAATCTCCACATATGGGGCAGCGTGACCTTTTGGGCCACACAGGCTCTAGAGCCAGGATGACTACAACCTCTGCAATGACTACAAACTTTATACTTTCTCATCCATTTTCGATGGAAAATGACAATACATATGCTGCTTCCTATCCATGGATGGCCATGACCAAAACCAAGTAATTCTGGGGAATGCTGAGGACCTGATCAATGTTTTGTTTCAAACACTTTGAGAAAACCTCTTTAAACACCAGACCAAGTTTCCGAGTTAAATAATTGTGTGAATTTTCTAATTTATTTATTTTCTAAAAATATAGGTAGATTGAATTGTTAATGGTAATATGTAGGAAAGTCATGACATTTTTTTCCAGTCATTACCATGAGTTTTAAGACTTGACCTAAAATATAAGCCAATAATTCATTCTTTCTTTCTTTCTTTCTTTCTTTCTTTCTTTCTTTCTTTCTTTCTTTCTTTCTTTCTTTCTTTCTTTCTTTCTTTCTTTCTTTCTTTCTTTCTTTCTTGTCTTTTCTTCTCTTATTCTCTCAGTTGCAATAGTAGCTTATAAATTGCAGGATTGCTGTAAGAATTATGATCAAAAACCACACAGACGGAAGAAAATTAATGAGCCTGAAATGAAATATGATAGGTCACTTAAGGAAATACAAATCTAGCCAGAGGAATCATACGGTAATTTTAGCTTCTTCCTTTGAACCTATATTAAATAGCATGCATAGTTTAATAAAGAAAATAATACTTGATGTCATATATTATAATAACATATTAAATGTAGTGGAATAAGCCAGAAGGAAAACCTCTCTATAGTACCTTATTTAAAAGCTTAACATTGTATGAATAGAACTTAAAGTAAATATTAGAAAATGTATGATGTTTTGGCTCATTAAAGAAGTTTTCTGGGAAAAAAGAAATTAAGGTCTATATATCTGTCCAGCATGGCCCGCCAGGTGTTTGCTTCTGTAGGTGATAACATGACGTTCATACTGACAAAACATCACCTGTAAGCCAAGGCCAATCGTGACCCACAGTGATTATGTCACCCCGGTCAACATATCATGGTAATTGACTACCAAGGTAAGGTTATGTCACGATCACAGTGTATGTGGACCCACTAGGCCGCTCCGCTGTATCGGAGAGGCAGCTGGCCTAGTCACAGTCTATACAAAAGTCTATAGCAGTTCGTAACACACGGGTACCTGAACTAGTCCAGACAGTGGCTCTGGCTTCAGCACGGATGGAGGTAGGTGCAGCAGGTTTTGCCAGACGTGGCGGACAGTACAAGACGTGGCAGAAGACACTGGACGTGGTGGAAGACACTGGATGTGGCAGTAGACACTGGACGTGGCAAACGACAGCAGGTGCAGTAGGAAACGGCTCCAAGATGCTCAGAAACGAGAACACAGCACAGAATACAGGATACGGGTAACAGGGCACGGGTAACAACTGGAACGGGAAAACACTAAGGGACCATTTGCAAGACAGACTTGGGATATACTAACAACGCTCAGGCAAGGATCAGAAGGGCAGGGACCTTTTTATTGTCCAGGAAATCATGTGAGTTGATGATGATGATTGTTTTCATGTGCGTGCGCTGGCCCTTTAAGAGCAGGCACAAGCATGTGTGCACACCCTACGGGACACAGTGGACCAGAGCGGAAGTGAGCGCTGGCGTCTCCTAGGAAGGAGATGGGGGCTAGCGCTCACAGATCCATGGCTGCGGGCGTCGGGAGGTGAGTAAACCCGAAGGCCTGCGGCCGTGGACGCTACAGGTTACAGTAGTGGTGCGGTGGTGTAATGCAGTAAGATCCCTAAGTTAAAGGGCTTATCCGAGATTTATTTTTTCAGTAAATTTAAACACACATTGCACATATTTACAGTTGAATAATATACTTACCTGTGCAATCTTGCTTCTGTTCTCCGCTCTGGCTGTTCTTTTCTTCGGATCACATGACTTCTGACGTAACTTTTTCAGGCTCCTCCACTGTCGTGTCGTATCCAGATAACATGGTCTCGCCCCAGAGAGTCCTCGGATGGGATACGACACGTCACTGGTGACGTGTCGTTTCGGCGTGTGCTGGTTGATTACTGCCCGCCTAGTGACTCAGGTCAGGGGACAGGTCCACTCCCGTGCTGCAGCCTCCCAGCATCTGCCTCTACTCTGTGCTCTGAGATGCAGAGAGGAAGCTCCGCCCACAGTCCGTCCTGACCTGTGATGCTGTCAGCAAGGAGACATGGTGAGTGTCTGTGTGTGTATGTGTATACAGTGTGTGTCTCTGTCTTTGTATGTGTATATGTTACAGTGTGTGTGTGTGTGTGTGTGTGTGTGTGTGTGTGTCTCTGTCTGTCTGTGTCTCTGCATGTGTTTGTCTCTTACATCTACTACATTATCTGTTCTCAGGGAGTTATCAGTGTGTTATCTGTGGTGTTACATAGGACTGCAGGGAACATCTACCACATTATCTCTAATCTTAGAGTTATCACTGTTATCTCTGCTGTTACATAGGACTGCAGGTAACATCTACATTACAGGGGATCATGGGTATGGTGGGTTACAAAACAGGAAACAGACAGTAAGGGATGTAAACAAACAGCAAGGGATGTAAACAAACAGAAAGAGCAGCAGTGACGATGGAAATCAAACAGAAACTGGTTAGAAGTTTAATAGGGGGTATTAGGGAAGACAAACCAAGGCTGGGGGACACTTTTTAGAAAAAAAAATTTCCTGGACAACCCCTTTAAGTATATTTTGAAGCGATAGACCTTTATTTATATTTTAATAACTGGAAACATTTTTTGCAGGCTATGTACACCTTTGAAAAAATTATTATTATTTTTTAATAAAAATGTCTACGGGATGCTGGCCTTCAAGGCAGAGTGGCAAAGAAAGAGCCATATCTGAGACTGGCTAATAAAAGGAAAAGATTAATATGGGCAAAAGCACACAGACATTGGACAGAGGAAGATTGGAAAAAAGTGTTATGGACAGACGAATCGACGTTTGAGGTGTTTGGATCACACACAAGAACATTTGTGAGACGCAGAACAACTGAAAAGATGCTGGAAGAGTGCCTGATGCCATCTTTCAAGCATGGTGCAGGTAATGTGATGGTCTGGGGTTGCTTTGGTGCTGGTAAAGTGGGAGATTTGTACAAGGTAAAAGGGATTTTGAATAAGGAAGGCTATCACTCCATTTTGCAACGCCATACCCTGTGGACAGTGCTTGATTGGAGCCAATTTCATCCTACAACAGGACAATGACCCAAAGCACACCTCCAAATTATGCAAGAACTATTTAGGGAAGAAGCAGGCAGCTGGTATTCTATCTGTAATGGAGAGGCCAGCGCAGTCACCAGATCTCAACCCCATAGAGCTGTTGTGGGAGCAGCTTGACCGTATGGTATGCAAGAAGTGCCCATCAAGCCAATCCAACTTGTGGGAGGGGCTTCTGGAATCATGGGGTGAAATTTCTCCCAATTACCTCAGCAAATTAACAGCTAGAATGCCAAAGGTCTGCAATGCTGTAATTGCTGCAAATGGAGCATTCCAAGACCAAAGCAAAGTTTGAAGGAGAAAATTATTATTTCAAATAAAAATCATTATTTGTAACCTTGTCAATGTCTTGACTATATTTTCTAGTCATTTTGCAACTAATTTGATAAATATAAGTGTGAGTTTTCATGGAAAACACAAAATTGTCTGGGTGACCCCAAACTTTTGAACGGTAGTGTATATATTTTTTTATTAGTCAGTGTAAACGTTGCTTTCAATTACCTAAAACAAAAAAATTGGGTTGGAACGTGCTTGTAGCCTTTTGCAGCACAGTGGCTTGGTGATTAGCACTGTTGCCTTGCAGCGCTGGGGTCCTGGGTTCAAATCCGACCAAGGACAACATCTGCATGGAGTTTGTATGTTCTCCCTGTGTTTGTGTGGGTTTCCTCCCACACCCCAAAAACATACTGATAGGGAACTTAGATTGTGAGCCCCAATGGGGACAGTAAGTGTGGTCCTTTGTACAGCACTGTGGAATATGTTGGCACCTATAAGTAACAGAAATAAATAAGTAGATAGCAGAAATGTTTGCAGTGAAATTGTCAGTCCTTTTTTTTACTCTAATCTGCTTAGCACAATGACATTATCAAAGCTGTTAAAATAAATTTTTCTCACTATTTAAAATATTGTATAAAGAATATTTTCTCATTTCTCCCAACAATTGTTTGGCTAAAGAATTGAAAAAAATATTTGCCGAAAAAAAATATTACTTAAGTTCATGACAAAATTAAATCATCCACTTTTCTAATGCTACTTCTCAATAGATTGTTCAAACCCATAAAAAAAAAAATCCAATTACTTTCAGTGTGTTATTTCAGAGCTGTTTCTGTATGGGTTTCTTGTTGTATGGGGCTGGCTAGGTTTTGAGGGAAGATGACAAGCTGTACATCATTCTTTCATATGTATGGCTATATGGAAGAATAGCTTTTCAGACCCATTTTAAGTACAAATGAAGACAAAGGAGTGTTTATCACATAACAGATGATATGAGGAACATACATAAACCCAATTTATATGGCACTTTACATTTCTGTTACAACATTATCTTAATGACATAGTAAATCAGAGCAGTTCAGGCATTTGCCTGAATTATTGTTAAGTTATACTATTTTACCTTTCTTAACTTGCATTTTTAAGACAGCCACAGCCATTTTAAATGTCCTCCAAAAGATTTCTGTTATACCTATTACATGCAGATTTTTTTTTTCTTAAAAAAATTGAATTTCTATTCAATTAAGTTACTGATACAAATACAAATAAGAAATGTAATGGGACACATAAATCAGTGAATCCAATAGTAAACATTAATCATCGTAGTTTACAAAAAAAAACCTGCATAACAGAAACTGAATACTAGCAACGCATTCAGCAAATTACAACTTACAATTATAGCAATGTGGTGTCATCTGGTGGTCCAAATTGTAATAATATATGCCTATACTTCCTTAGGTTACAATGGTCGCAGATTACAATATATTTGCAATGGTCTTTCCTAGGTCATTACAATTTAAAACCACATTGACTTTACAATGCCACAGATGGTGCTGACTCTTTTGCATGTAGTATCTGCATTGTACTGGCAAAATGCCTGTGATTGGCAAAACAGTACATCACATTGGTGGCAAGAAGACCCAATCAGTGGGCGCTGTATTATTGAAGTGCATGCACTGATTGCTGCTTCTTTGGAGACCAAATGAGATGGCTCAGTTTTATTGTCACTGTGTAAACACTACGTGAGATATATATATATATATATATATATATATATATATATATACATATATATATATATATATATATATATATATATATATATATATGCATAGAATCCAAAAATCAGGCAGCACTCCAAGGTATAAGCAAGGTAGAAAAAGGTGCTTTATTGGTCCATATACACACGACGTTTCAGCTCAACACAGGAGCCTTTCTCACTTGAGAAAGGCTCCTGTGTTGAGCTGAAACGTCGTGTGTATATGGACCAATAAAGCACCTTTTTCTACCTTGCTTATACCTTGGAGTGCTGCCTGATTTTTGGATTCTACTACAGCAGGTCTGTTAGCCCTGACCTGGGCAGGTCGGCACCCACCTACGATTTACAAGGCTGTGCGGCTGACATTGTATTTGGACTTTTATATATATGCATATATATATGTATACATATATATATATGTATATATATATATATATATATATATATATATATATATATATACATTATATACAGAACCCTGTGCTGAACATAGAAAGCAATTCCCAGCTTCCAGTTGCTCTTTCTGACTTTTATATGTAGTTATTTTTCTTTACAGTTACATTAAAATTGGGAAAATCCTCCTGAATATGTCCCTTTTTTATCATGAATATTTTGAATTTAGGTCTCAAGTAAATATAATTGTGCATGACTCCTGGAAATATAATTGTGCATAACTCCGGTGCCTTAAGTGCATTTTAACCCCTTAATGACGTAACAAATTGTAGCCTTTAAGGATATGGACACATTTGTAAATAATTTATTTGCATTGTTCATTTGCTTCCTAAATGCAAAGTTAAGCAACTTCCTAAATCAGGTGTCAGCAACCAATCGATTGTGATAGACTGGTCTATTGCCGACGAATGCCGAGTAGTTCGCTGGCTTCAGTCAGTACTGCAGATTAAATATCAATCTGCAGTACTGACCGAGTCCACGGCTTACTGGTTGCCATAGAGCTTCCGCTACACGAAGCGTTGACGTACTGATGCTCGTGCAGAAGATCTTGGAAAGGGATGGGCTTCAGTGTTAGCGCACATCATCTCTGACTCTATTAGTTGAATAGTCAGGTGATGCGCACTGTGGTTGGCAGTATGTATGTAAAGAAGGGTAAGGAGTCGACGGCGGTTGCTAATTTTAGCACTCTAAAGGAGCATTATTACATTTGGGTGTGGCCAGATATAGAAGATGAGGAAAGAGAAAATATCTACATTCAGAGAAGACGTCACCTGCCAGCCACTGGATGTAATTGTTGTGTATTTTGCCTTTAACGGCGTCTGATCAGTACTGGATTCTCGTACAAATATCTATTGTATCTTTTTGCATATTGCATTCCCTGTGTATGGGCTACATTCATATATGGCCCCTTAGCACTTACATCACTTTCAATATCCGCCCCGTGTGCCTTTTGGTCCGTCCCACCGGATCACGGTTGAGGGTTCTGTGCGCTGACAGGAGGGGGGGTGTGGCCTATGCACCTTTCCTCCGCTGTCTTCCCTCGAGGTTGTGATGTGGGAGGCGCTGTCAGATATCACTTTCCCACATCCTCCCTGATGACGCGGCTCCGGAAGTGGGGCGGCGGCCATCTTTGTACCCCCTGTCTGACGCCGTTCGTTTCCCTCAGCTGTGGACCGGTGATTGCAGACCCGGAACACATGACTAGTGACTATAAAGGAGAGGGTCCCGCCAGGATGAAGCCACCCCCAGACGAAGGCATCTGCCGAAACGCGCGTCGGGTGTTGGTGTCCTACCTGTATCAGACCATGACCTTTGGTATGTAAATTACTTTTCACTGTTGCTCCGGGCATATTTGGATAGGTGTGCTCTTTCTGTGCTCTTCATATTGTTAGGCCGTATGGACTCTTCGCCTGCACTGACTTTTACCAGCTTAATAGTCCATTGTCATATGTTACACTTTCTGCACTATTTAGCACTTTATACATTACTGTGATTATCATAGGTATTTGTCCCTGTGTAACACTATTTCATGTTGTTTGGTTATCCTTGTTGATTTCCAACTTGCTCATATGCCTGTACTTTGCCCCTTACGTATTATTACGTGTTGCATATATGCTTCTTGGTCTGGCACAAATGGACGCCATCTATTCATTGTGTAACTCGTCTTTTTTTATTCTGTTTTGTCTATTGTTAATAAAATATTTATCTTTTATACTTTATACCTTTGTGCTTGAGTCGATCATTTTCTGTGTCTGTAGGTTCTAACCCATCGATTGTGATAGACTGGTCTATTGCCGACGAATGCCGAGTAGTTCGCTGGCTTCAGTCAGTACTGCAGATTAAATATAAATCTGCTGTACTGACCGAGTCCACGGCTTACTGGTTGCCATGGAGCTTCCGCTACACGAAGCGTTGACGTACTGATGATCGTGCAGAAGATCTTGGAAAGGGACGGGCTTCAGTGTTAGCGCACATCATCTCTGACTCTATTAGTTGAATAGTAAGGTGATGCGCACTGTGGTTGGCAGTATGTATGTAAAGAAGGGTAAGGAGTCGACGGCGGTTGCTAATTTTAGCACTCTAAAGGAGCAGTATTACATTTGGGTGTGGCCAGATATAGAAGATGAGGAAAGAGAAAATATCTACATTCAGAGAAGACGTCACCTGGCAGTCACTGGATGTAATTGTTGTGTATTTTGCCTTTAACGGCGTCTGATCAGTACTGGATTCTCCTGTGTGTTCTGTAGTGCAAAATTGTATTTGAAAAATAATATCCATCAAGAGATCATGTCTTTTAACACCCTAAAAATTCCCCTGTCACAACTCAGCATCAAGGAGATCTCATGATGCTCCAAATTTTTAACAATAGATCTCCACCTTGCTAAGGTTGCCTACCCCTGTTCTAAATAATCTTCGTTAAAAATATCCTACAATTTCACTGCTGTGCAAGTCTGTACATAACTGACTCTGCTGCTGCTTCTAACTCAAATCCATCAGTTCAATGCTCCTGAGAGGCTAGTGTAATTTGCTCTCCTCATCCCTTCTCTCAGTGTTAGAGATAGCAGCAGGAAAGGGGAGAAAGTTGTACCAATTTTATTTTCCACAGTTTTGCTTTGTTGATTGGTTTACCCCTTATTGATTTGTCTGTTCCTATCCCCCTGGTTGGGGTAGACTCCTCCCCGTTAGCTTGCGGGTACGTTTTCCAGTCTACCCCTGTGTTTTGTTTAAAGATTGGTTCATTTCACTTGGAGGAATGTACTATGTTTGTCCTTAAGGGGCTATCCACCGAGATTTTATTGGGCAAGCATAACCCCATCTTAGATTGGGTGACGGGGGAACTTGTTACTTGGGGTAAGAAGTGTTTGTCACCTTGAATGTCCACCTTAAGGGGCAGGCTTGTTGAGGAGGGGAACACTCTTCCTGAATTTATTCAGGACTTCAGTGAGGTCTTTTCAAAAAAAGCCTCTGAAGAGTTACCTCCTCATCGAGTACATGATTGTGCAATCAACCTAGAATAGGTAGAATCTTTAATCTATCTTGTCCTGTGCATGAAGCGATGAGGGAGTATATCCAGGAGAGCCTAGCCAAGGGGTACATCCACCCCTCCTCATCACCTGTAGGTGTTGGTTTCTTCTTTGTGGGGAAGAAAGACGGGGGGCTCCGACCCTGTATCGACTACCGTCAGCTTAACAATATTACCATAAAGAACCAACACCCAATTCCGCTCATCCCCGATCTCTTTAATCAGGTTCAGGGGGCGAAATGGTACTCTAAGTTTGACCTGCGGGGGGCCTATAACCTGATTCAAGTTCGTAAGGGGGATGAGTGAAATACTGCCTTTAACACCCCACGAAGGGAACTTTGAGTACCTGGTGATGCCCTTCAGTCTATGTAATGCTCCAGCTGTGTTCCAGACTTTCGTAAATTACATTTTTAGAGACTATCTGGGGCTCTTCTTGGTGGTATACTTAGATGACATTTTGGTGTTTTCCAAAGATTGAAAGATTGGGAGAATAATTTGTTCGCTAAATTTAAAAAATTTAGTTTTGGTACTCAAGAGATGTCTTTCTTGGGACACATCCTTACCCCTGAGGATTTCTGCATGGATCCTGCCAAGGTCCAGGCGGTATCTGCTTCCCTGAAAGCTCTCCAAAGGTTTTTAGGATTCGCAAATTCTTACAGACGTTTTATCCAAAATTTTTCAGTAATCGCTAAACCCCTTACCGACCTCACCCGTAAAGGTGCGGATCTCCTCCACTGGTCTCTGGAGGCGGTCCGAGCCTTCGAGCTCCTTTAGGGGTGCTTTTCCTCCACCCGGTACTAATCCAACCGGATCAAACTCAACCCATTATTGTGGAGGTGGATGCTTCCGAGGTGGGTGTGGGAGCAGTATTGTCTCAGGGGCCTACTTCTCACAATCACCTCCGACCCTGTGCCTTCTTTTCCCGTAAGTTCTCTCCCAATGAGCAAAATTACGATGTGGGTAATCGGGAACTGCTGGCCATCAAATGGGCTTTGGAGGAATGGCGCCATTTTCTCGAAGGGGCAAGACATCGGGTAAAAGTCCTCACTGACCATAAAAATGTGGTCTTTCTAGAATCAGCCAAAATACTCAACCCTAGACAGGCTAGATGGGCTCTATTTTTTTTTAGGTTAAATTTTGTTGTTACCTACAGGCCTGGTTCTAAGAATATTAAAGCCGATGCTCTGTCCCGTAGTTTTCTGGCCACCCCTCCGCCTGAGACCAAACCCGAAGGAGTATTGCTTCCTGGTGCGGTAGTGGCAACCGTAGACTGCGACCTGACCACAGAGATCACGGCCAGCCTGGACTCTGCCCCTGAAGCCCTTCCAGGGGGCAAATTGTTTGTACCCCTACACCTGCGGCTGAGGCTCCTCCAGGAGTGTCATGACTCAGTCCTGTCAGGTCACCCAGGCATCTCTGGTATCAGGGGCCTTGTCACCCCTGGTTTTTGGTGGCCAGTGCTGCTACGGGATGTCAGAGCCTACGTGGTCTCATGTGAGACCTGCTCCGGGTCTAAAACTCCCCGATTCTGACCTGCAGGCTTGCTGTGTCCTTTACCGGTGCCCCAGGGACCCTGGACCCATCTAGCCATGAATTTTATCACCAATCTCCCTTCTTCCCAGGGCAGGTCGGTGATCTTTGTAGTGGTAGACCAGTTTAGTAAAATGGCCCACTTCATTCCCCTGAAGAAATTGCCCAATGCTAAAGAGCTAGTTACACTCTTTATTAAATATATTTTACGTTTGCACCTGTTAACATCGTCTCTGACAGGGGGTCCAATTTGTATCGTTGTTTTGGAGGGCGTTCTGCAAGCATTTACGACTAGACTTGTCCTTTTAATCGGCCTTCCATCCAGAAACTAATAGCCAGACTGAGAGGGCCAATCAGTCTCTGGAACAGTATCTCAGATGTTTCGTGGCCGACACTCAGGATAAATGGTTCAGGTTATAGGCGCTTGCGGTATTTGCCCTCAATAATCACATCAGCACATCGTCAGGAGTTTCCCCATTCTTTGCTAATTATGGTTTTAATCCCCGGTTTTCTTCATTTTCCCTGAAGTGGAGCTTCTCACTGGGAATTTGAGGGTCATCTGGGACCAGGTCCAGAGTAATCTCAGGGCAGCCCAGGACCACCAGCGGCTTCAAGCCAATAAAAGACGTTCGGCTAATCCTAATTTCTTGGTGGGAAATCGGGTTTGGTTATCTCCCAAGAACCTCCGCCTGAGGGTACCCTCCAGAAAGTTCGCCCCCAGGTACATCGGTCCTTATCAAGTCATGGAGAGGATCAACCCGGTCTCCTTCCACTTAAAATCTCCCCCCTCCTTCCGCATCCACGATGTGTTTCATTCCTCCATTCTGAAAAGATTTGTTCCCCCCATCCTTCCCATAGGGAAACCCCCCGTCCCAGTATTGACACCCGAGGGACAGGAGTTCGAGGTGGCCAGGTTGCTGGACAGTAGAAAGGTTCAGGGGTCTATCCAGTACCTGGTCCATTGGAAAGGATATGACTTGGGTCCCAGTCCGAGATATCCACGCTCGGACCCTTATAAAAAAAATTCATAAAAAGTTTCCGAATAAACCTTGTTCGGGGGTTGAGAGTCCAGTGGCCCCTCGTAAAAGGGGGGTACTGTCACATACTCTCTGCCTGCGGCTCCCTTGGTCTCCAACCTGGCTGATGTTCCTGAGCTCTCACCCTCTCCTTATTTAGTTCTGCCTGGGATAGTTGGCCTTTGTCTGTAATTAGAGTTTTCTTGCCTGGTGCTTTCCCTTGTTTCAGACTCCCCTGAACGACTTGCTTTTTGACTTCTTGTGACCTGTCCTCGACTGAACTCCTGACATTTCTTTGCCTTCTGACCAGTGGCGTAAATACCGCTGTAGCAGCCATAGCGGCTGCTACGGGGCCCACAGCATGAGGGGGCCCGTGCCGCCCACAGGCACGGCCCCCCCTCCCATGGCCGGAGGCTCCGCTAGCAGCCGCTACGGCTGCTACAGCACGACGCCACTGAAGGGGTTGTTCCTACAAAAGACATGCGTCCCCTATCCACAGGATAGGGGATACATTTGGGATCGCTGGGACACCCAGCGATAAGGAGAACAGGGGACCGAAACTCCCCCGAAGTTCTCCATGACAAACCTTGGACATCCAGAGTCTGTCGGCAGCTCCATAGAAATGAATTATGCACTGGTCGCGCTTCTGCGCATGCGTGACCAGCGTTCATTTCATTTTTATTGAACTGCGCAGATCCCGAAAGTCCCAGGTTTGTCATGGAGAACTTCGGGGACTTTCTGTCCCCCGTTCTCCTTATCGCTGCCAGTGATCACACATGTATCCCCTATCCTGTGGATAGGGGATACATCGCTTTTGTAGGACAAATTATAGGCCTTTTTTGGGGGGGGGGGGTTGGGGGCTGTATGGCGTTATCTACATGGGGGGGCTGTATGGCGTTACCTACAGGGGGGCTGTATGGCGTTATCTACAGGGGGAGGGCTGTATGGCGTTATCTACAGGGGGGCTGTATGATGTTATCTACAGGGGGGGCTGTATGATGTTATCTACAGGGGGCTGTATGATGCTATCTACAGGGGGGCTGTATGATGTTATCTACAGGGGGCTGTATGGTGCTATCTATAGGGGCGCTGTGTGGCGGAATGTATAGGGAGGCACTATCTAGAAGGGGGGGGTTATGTGATACCCAGGGGAGGGGGGGGCCCAGTCAAAAGTTTGCTATGGACCTCAGTCTTTCCTAGTTACGCCCCTGCTTCTGACTTTTGTTTTTTCCGCACTCTCCCGGTTTGACCCTGCCTGCCTGACTCCGCCTTTTGCGCCCGGACTTGTCCGCGGCGCAATTGCCCTGCCTCTCCCTCCGTGTACTTCCCAGGTTACCCTTTGTTATTTCGTACTGTCTCTGTGTTATCTGTTTGTCGGTTTCAATTGTACCAGTATAGGGAACGCTGCCCAGTTGTGCACCGTCATTTAGGTCGGGTCGTACAAGTAGGTAGGGACAGAGGTTTGGGAAGAATAGGGACCTCACTGTTTACTCATGACATAAATCTTCCTTACTTTGGGGCAAGCAAAGATTAAGTTTGTTGACCTTGTCTTGTATCTAATTATCCTGGCCAGGGCAGAATAGGTTGTTGGTGCCCCTTTGGCACAATATAGTTATAATTGGGTGTCAGCAGTGAATTCTCACTATTATAACTATATTGTGCTGCAGCTCCGGTCCACTATCAGGGTATAACCTGGGAATCTGTGCAGCATACTTGCGAGACATCGCTTTAGCGCTCTATTTGCTTCCAGGTCCGAGCACTGTTCTCGGTCCCTGGATGGCAATTTGGTATGGTCTTTTGTCAAGAATAACAAATAAAAATAAATAAAAATAAAAATAAACAAATAAAAAACGAAAATCATAAATACAAAAAATACTATTTAAACTCTACTGAGCACTCCCTCTCTAGTCCTAGTGGCTATAGACACAGCCTGTTACACAGAAGGGTGCCTAGAATCACTAGGAATTGACAGTACAATATATAATTATTATTTTTTTATAACAACCACTCTTGTATAAATATTAAGAGTAAAATAAAAAGAAATAAAAATGACTCAATAAACAATATCTATACATAAATAACACAGATACTTTTTGGGTAATTTTCCATAGCCATTAAAGGGGACATTGCAGTGGAATTTCTTTCCCTACTAAATTGTCGGTATCAACACTAATTATTGAATAACAGTCTTGCTCTGCTTTTTTCCCTCTTCTCTCTTACCTAACCTTTCGTGATTTACACTGGTGGTGTACACCTGAGCAAGAACTGATATTTCAAAAAATAACAATAGGAGGGTCTCTCCTTTCTTTTTCAGAGAAAGATGAACTAACGCTGGAGCTCCTTCATTCTTGTGGAGGTCCTGGCAGTTGAAGCCCCACACATCAGAAAGTAATGTCACATCCTAGCAATGTACTAATGGTTGAAAAACTCCTTTAATCTTCATGTTTTCTTATTTTGGGTCGACATTTTGGAGGCTTTGGAACCAATTAGTACCTTTCCATAGAGTTATGATCTCATGTTCCAATATTTTCAAGTTTCAATGTTCATCTATAATTTAATTAATATTGTAACTTAAAGGAGCACTGTATACACATGCATGTGTATCTTTAGAAAAATAGCTTTTAATCTGTTACAGAACATTTTAATCAACTTCTATGCATATTACACAGAAATAGCAATAGCCCATGTCTCATATGTATGTATATATATATGTAGAAAAATGCAGCACTCCAGACTTGTGAAATAAGGTGGTTCCTTTATTCAACAATATATGCAACATTTTAGTCATGAGAATCAAGAAAGGCTCGCATGAGTAAGCTGAATTGTGGCACATTTTGGTGAATAAAGGATCTAGACTGCTGC